>NC_054385.1:35122843-35327843 GCF_017654675.1 Xenopus laevis
TCAACTCAAAGTCCCAGTGTAGCGCTGCAATCCACCTTTGCTCTTTAGAAGCTTGATAAAGTGTGTTAATGTTGCTGTTGCCCTATACCAGGGGTCTCCAACCTTTATTACCCGTGAGCCACATTCAAAATGTAAAAAGAGATGGGGAGCAAAACAACCGTGAGAGTTCCTAAGGTGCAAAATAAGTGCTAGGATTGGATATTTGGTAAACCCTATATGGACCGACAACCATATTGTTTGGCAATATACATGGTTTTTATGCAATTAAAACTTTCCTCCAAACATGGAATGAAAAAAGAATTGCTTGCTTTGAGGCCACTGGGAGCAACATCCAAGGGGTTGGAGAACATGTTGCTTGCAAGCCACTGGTTGGGACCACTATACTTTATGTGCAAATAAATTCATTTTGAATGGAGTACTGACCTATATGTGTGCTTTCAAGCCGGCCTGCAACCCTGACACCCATCCCGGGAGAACTTACTGTTGGCAGAGGAACAGGAATACTGTACACAACTGGCTCCAAGGCTCGAGAGGTCCTCCCACGGCTCACTCTGCGTGATGGAGAACGGCTTCTCCTTTTTGGCGTACTTGTGATCTTTGCCTCTGTGGGATAAGTCAAAAAAGGCATTATGAAATATAGTTTAGTAATAGCCAGCAAATTATCTTTCTAAATAGATATGCAGGATGGTGGGAGGGCACTACTACACTTACCAAGGAGTTACACCAGACTGAACATCTTAAATTAGTAAGCTCCACTTGATGTGTCGATGGCATGTTAAGGACAATATTTAAATAAGTATTTAAAGGACAATAATTAATTATTTCCCCACTAGGACAAACCTTGCAGAGCCTACCAGGTAGACTCATTGTGCTCAAACTGTATATCCAGGTATACTAGCTCCCCAAAGGTGGGCAAAAGTGGTGGATGGGTCAACCCAGCCTGTAGAATGATTATATGTGAGATGTGGGTGGTCAGGGCTTATAAATTCGGGGAGTTTCACAGTAATTTAGATTCCATTTTATCCTTTTATATGTACCATCGGGATCGGCACATGGGGCTCCAACAAGATGGTGACTCACAGGTAGTGATGGTAAAATAAATAACAGGTGCCTTTTAACTCTTTAACAAAATGATTGTAACGTTAAAAAGGAATAGTTTGTATCTGATATTGTTTTATTAATATACAATGGTATAAGTCTTGCGCAAAAATACAATAAAACTCTGGATGCGCAAAATACAAAGGGATTCCGCCCCCAAAATAATAAAACAATCGGTTTGGTATGCGCTTCCGTTTAAAAATAAATACACCAACTTTTGTGTCCCCCAAATGTCTCAAAGATTCCCTGTATTCCACAGGGATCCGGAGTCAAAGGAAATAACCCAAATGTCGCGTCCACAGCTGGCGATCGCTTCTTAGCTTTAAAACAAAGAGAAGACAAAGACCGCACCAATGTGAAATATTGTAGAAGCCGGTATCAGGGCCCTGCTTAGTTAATACTTACAGGATTTCCCGGACACGGCTTACACGTAGATACAGATCCACAGTGTGGTAAGGCTCAGCCTGTCTTCCTAAGCGGTATCGCTGGTATCCTTACGATTCCGCGATATGCTGCGCTCTCTATCTTTGTGATCTTGCTCCTGGACGTTCTAGTTGCCTCGTGTCCCACAGTCTCGGCTTCCTCTCATCCACTTCCTGGTTCAATCAGGGTCAGGTCCTCACGGGGTCGGTTAGCGGATAGAGGATGCCTTGTACAGAAACAACCAGGACCATGCCTCTCCTCCAGACACACAAGATATCTGTCCCCTCCAGAGATCCAAGGAAGAGCTGGTCCTGGTTGTTTCTGTACAAGGCATCCTCTATCCGCTAACCGACCCCGTGAGGACCTGACCCTGATTGAACCAGGAAGTGGATGAGAGGACGCCGAGACTGTGGGACACGAGGCAACTAGAACATCCAGGAGCAAGATCACAAAGATAGAGAGAGCAGCATATCGTGGAATCGTAAGGATACCAGCGATACCACTTAAGAAGACAGGCTGAGCCTTACCACACTGTGGATCTGTATCTACGTGTAAGCCGTGTCCGGGAAATCCTGTAAGTATTAACTAAGCAGGGCCCTGATACCGGCTTCTACAATATTTCACATTGGTGCGGTCTTTGTCTTCTCTTTGTTTTAAAGCTAAGAAGCGATCGCCAGCTGTGGACGCGACATTTGGGTTATTTCCTTTGACTCCGGATCCCTGTGGAATACATGGAATCTTTGAGACATTTGGGGGACACAAAAGTTGGTGTATTTATTTTTAAACGGAAGCGCATACCAAACCGATTGTTTTATTGTTTTATTAATGACTTTGTGGCTGGCAAAGAGATGGGAAGTTATGAGAGATCTCACCGAGTGGCTCATTGTAGAGAGAGTCAAGCAACAAACTGTGGCCTTTATATTCTTGGATAAATGATGGATCTAGAATCCCAGAATCTCCGGCCACCAGAGGTATTATGTCCTGGTGCAGCTCAGGTTTGTTCAGAAGCTTCTCTGTAGAGGAGAACAGAGATTTATTCTTAAAGCACATTCGCCACTCCTGAGTGAAAAAAAAAAAAAAGAAGGACCTGTTCTGCAGGTGACAGGTCTGGGACAGGCTAAACTGCATTCTCACAGGATTTTCTGTCCATCTCGAGATGCACATTGCAACCATTCCCCCCAAGTAGAAAGTGCTCTGTGCATGAACACTGAAGGGCTGCTTTTGTCTGGACAAATTATAAATGACCTCCAATATCCGTTTCACTGATTACAGCACCCAGACAGTGGTTGAGGACAAATATTTTAAAAATATGTTGTTCCTATGGACACCAATGCACTTCCCAGCATTCTTTCGGAGGCTAAACTGGGATTAGGGAATCTTAGTTTATTACCAGCCTCCCGGAGAATGCTCTGCAGCTCTGCTTTGGTTTCCTGCAACCCTTGCAGCACCTCCAGGCTCTGCTTTTGTACATCCCTATGGGTCAGAGAGAAGTAGAGGAGGACCGACAGGCCAATTGAAGTAGAGATTTTACGGGCTATTCCGACCCAGAAAGTTATATTATCCTGGAAGAAAATGAAAAATCAGTGAGGCATTTTCAGAAGAATCATCATGACTTGCTGGTAAATTGAACCTTACTTTGTCCCTCCATTCAGATCTGGAGTAGGATCCCTATCAGTCCTTGTTCCAAAAGGGACAGGTCCTGTCCAAGGACCTCCCCCTACAGAGTTCCTGGCTCACCCATGCATTGACAGCAACAGCAAAGTATAACATGCCAACATTTGTTCTCGGTTATTAAATGAGACATTGTGGCCATGACCTTGAGTGTGTGTAGTCAAAGGGAAATGGAGAATCATAAATTAAGCATGCTTTAAGTGTGATATGTAAGATTGATGTACCATGCCCATAGCTAATAGTAAGTTGTGTGAATAGTGTGAATAGTAAAGTCAATTTCACACTTACCCAGACCAATCCCTGACCATGCCCTGGCTCAACTAACCTTGAGAGTAGACTGATAAATATTCTGCAAACAGTAAATGAATTCTAGGAATTCCAAGTGCCCAATGTGCTCTCACCGTCTGTTCAAAGTTGGAATCGGAGCCTCCCAGGATATATGAGCAGATCATTCTCTCTGTGTATATATTGGCCGCGATCAGGCCAAACAGAATCAGCCTTAATTTAAAAACCAAAAATAAATAAAACCACAAAGTACACGGTTATGGTAAGAAACAAGAATGCCCAACCCCTTGCCTGAATTTGGAAGTCAGATGCTCAGAGTGAGCATTTAGAATGGGTGAGGGTTGGTGTGGGTTGCAAATTTGGCATAAAGATATAAAAGACTTTAGGCCAATATGGAAAGAGATAGGACACATTATGTGATAAGGGGCATGGCTCTAGCTAGGTGTTTCAGCTTGCACCCTCTGTACTGTTGTAAAGAGGTTCAAACTTCAGAGAAGATGCATTCATCTCATATATAGGGCGTATTACCTGGCGCCAGCAGTTCGCTGTGTTGAAGTCAGCAGGAAAGCAGCACCACAGGCCATGAGGTTGTACAGGAAAGAGTACAGAGCATTGGATTCACCCACAACAAAATGGTGCAGGTAGGTTATCCGGTTGAAGATTTCAGAGAATAACAATCGCTGCTCATTGGCAGATTGCTGCATCTCATGGAAAGCTTGCTTCACTCCTGAAAAAGACAGATAGACCGTTTATTACCAATGTCTTTCTCTGGCCCAATATTTATATTAATATTCCACAGATTCATCCATCTCAGTGTGGCTGGAGATAAATACAGACAAATGTGCAGGCTGCCCTTACATAAACACAGGCCAAAACTATTTCAGAGAAATTGAATACAAATGATGCTGCACTTACGGTCTCTGCAAATTGGAGAAACTAGGATTATGCTAGTCGACCATGTTGAAGAAGGAAAATATTTAATGAAATGTGTACTAAAGATTAATTTTTTATATAAGCTCAATTAAACTAAAAGGGACTACAATTAATAAATACAAAGCAACTGGTGCATTCCCAATTTATGGGCAGGCAGAGTATGGCACAACCAAAGTGTAGGGCAGGCAAATTATGGCACACACAAAGTGTAGGGCAGGCAGAGTATGGCACACACAGAGAGCATAGGGCAGGTAGAGTATGGCGCACACAGGGAGCATAGGGCAGGCAGAGTATGGCACACACAGGGAGCATAGGGCAGGTAGAGTATGGCACACACAGGGAGCAACGCTGCCTGGGTGTGCCATACTCTGCCTGACCTAAGCTCCATGTGTGCCATACTCTACCTGCCCTACACTCCCTGGGTGTGCCATACTCTGCCTGCCCTATGCTGTGTGTGCCATGCTCTGCCTGCCCTACCCTCCCTGGGTGTACCATAATTTGCCTGTCCTATCCTCCCTGTGTGTGCCATACTCTGTCTGCTCTACCTGTGGGACGTGAGCCTGGTTGGGTTGGTTAGCATTTGGAAACTTTTTAGGGGCCCCCCAAGGTGTTTAATTAATGGGGTTTGGGAAGGAAAGGTGCTCAGTTGCCATCATAATTAGCCATCCAACACCGCAGACCATGCACTGTAGCCAAGTTTTTCCTGACCTACACATCACTACTGCTTGGGTCCAGTAAGGTGGCCAGCAGACAGTCTGACTCCAAGGATGACGGATGCCTCCCCAAATGTATTGTGGCCCAGTATAATTTAACTAGCTGCTGTGTGTTTAAATAAGAAGATCCCTGGATTGATGTTTATACAATGTATTTGGACTGCCAGTGCATCATTATTGCTCTACTTGAATTCAATCAGAATTTGTTTTGGCCTATGCCCTGGCAGGAATTTAACCCAAGACCATACATGTTAAAGTTGATAGGATGTTTGATTGTTGTTTAGTGGTTTCAGAGTACTACCAAGCCTCAGTGTAACCATCACATGGAGAAATCACTTCAACCCACTATATTTACAGTATTGCCTTTGTGCCAAAATTGTCTTCAGGAAGAGTGTACGTATCAGGACATTCACTAGATTGGTTCCAATGTACTCACCCATCGTGGACTCTTGGAGTGTCTGTTTCAGCATGTTCCCATTGCGTAGGATCTCCTCCTGTGACTGGAGTGTAGCATTTTGTGCTTGTATCATCTCTTCCGCCATCAGGTTTGTGGCCTCTAGCTGCTGAGCCACACTGTCAGAGTTTATAGTCAGTCTGTAAGTGAAAACAACACTGCTATAAAAGAGGATACAGTTTTACTCTCCAAAGGCAGAGATTATACATTATTCTTAAATGCTCAATGTATATACAGCAGGAGAAATGATATATGGACTTCTCACTGTACTGTAGTAGGAATCCATCACCAACATTTGCAATATAGTCTTGTTTTGTGAAAACAAATAAAGAGGGCCTCACTCAGACTACTATGTTAAACACAAAAGACCAACTTCATGATGGTACCACAGTTATATATCATGTGTTTCTGGGTCAGCCCTCACCTCTGTCTAAAGGATCGATAATTTTTAAATCTGCAGGTGTATGGCCACCATAAGGCGCATACAGTGGTTTGGAAGTCAGAATGGAAGATAAATAGGAAGAGGCTTCTCCAAATAGGATAAGCAATAAAAATGGAGCCTCAGAAGGAAACCTTTTTTCAGTTTGTGGGCTTATCGACACCGGACTTCTTCTTACACATTCTTCATGGAGACATTCCCCATAGACACGTTATCCATAGATATTATCACATCTGTAAGTAGCTGCTGGTGAACATTAACTTTACATGGTTCTTTTAATACTTACAGAGCTAACAGCATTATGACAGCCCCAAATCATTCTACTCACCGCAGTATGATGTCCTGGGCCTGCTCCTGCCACATCTCATTCTGCAGATAGTAACAGATGCTGTGTGCATGGGTGAAAAACTCTGTGTAGGCATTAAAGGCCACAGAATCCATCCCACGAGTGCACTGCCGGATAGAGCTATGCTCTGTGCAAGATGGGAAGTCACGGCCTGATCTGCACACAATCAGTTCAAAAAGATACAGATTACCCAGAATATTAAAGAAATGGCTACTCACATATCTACCCAAGAGAGCGGGCATAACTGCCCATGATAAGGAGGTACACTGTATGAATGCAAGCAAAATTGATTTAGAATGGGTGTCCAATCTTAATGGACTGTAAAGAAGTACAGCTCTTTGATTTCCTACTTGCATTTTCCTTTAAATACAGTAGATGGAGCTGTTTGGGCAAGACATTGCTAGAGACACCTGCCATATTTTTATTTTACGTCACGCACGGAAGGCACAGAACACAATTTGTATTTGCGCCTGAAAACAAAGTGTAATGTAAAGTCATGGGTCAGACAGATTAGCCTATCAATAGTGTGTATGTCAATCATGATGTCAAGCATGCTAGCACTGAAATTTGCTCTTCACGGTGAGGTATGCTCTGCCAGGTGATGTTGAAATGGCAAATCCTATTAAAGGGATCCTGTCATCGGAAAACATGTTTTTTTCAAAATGCATCAGTTAATAGTGCTACTCCAGCAGAATTCTGCACTGAAATCCATTTCTCAAAAGAGCAAACAGATTTTTTCATATTCAATTTTGAAATCTGACATGGGGCTTGACATTTTGTCAATTTCCCAGCTGCCCCCAGTCATGTGACTTGTGCCTGCACTTTAGGATAGAAATGCTTTCTGGCAGGCTGCTGTTTTTCCTTCTCAATGTAACTGAATGTGTCTCAGTGGGACATGGGTTTTTACTATTGAGTGTTGTTCTTAGATCTACCAGGCAGCTGTTATCTTGTGTTAGGGAGCTGCTATCTGGTTACCTTCCCATTGTTCTTGTTTGGCTGCTGGGGGGGAAAAGGGAGGGGGTACAGCAGTAAAGAGTGATTGAAGTTTATCAGAGCACAAGTCACATGACTTGGGGCAGCTGGGAAATTGACAATATGTCTAGCCCCATGTCAGATTTCAAAATTGAATATAAAAAAAAAATCAGTTTGCTCTTTTGAGAAATGGATTTCAGTGCAGAATTCTGCTGGATCAGCACTATTAACTGATTCATTTTGAAATTTTTTTACAGTATCCCTTTAAGGCCTTTAAGAGGGGCTTGGATGATTTCTTGGACAATAACATCCAAGGATAGATGATTTAGAGCTAGTTAATGTAATTCAATGGTGGGTCATTTGTTGGGAATGAACTTGATGGACTTTGATCTTATTAATATATCATGAACAGACAGAAACAAATCTGCCCGGAACAGTGGGTTGAAATGATTCCTAAACATTAAGCAAAGCTTAAAAATACCCTAAAAGATCATTATTTCTTATGTTGGTCCCAGTTTAATGAATTCAGTTCAAGGATGGAACACAACAAAATGTGGGATGGTGGTGAATAGTTCTGAAATACACTGTATGTCTTAACCGCACAGTATCGGTTAAAAATCACACATTGGTGGAAGCGTATTAAAATGATGACAAAGCCTTTAGGAAGCTGTAGGACCATTAAAACACCAGTAAAGTGCTGCACCTGGACTCTAGTTGGAAAGCACTGATCTAAAGGAGCTGCCCAAGACTGGGTAGGTCAACCGTGTTAGTATAAGAGGAGGACCTACATATTGGGTGAATATGCAGGAGCATGTGATAGGCTTGGGGAATCCCAATGGCAAGCAAGGGACATGGGTGTTTGTTGTAAATATGTACCAGACTGAGCTGGTTTACAAATAGGCTTGTGCCGTACCTCTCCAGATGACAGTGAGTGAATGCCAGAGCGATACGACTCTGCTCTTCTTCATTCAGCCTTTTGCAGCCCACGTCCACCCTCTTAAGGGCCTGGTGCCAACAGTCTCCAAAGCGAGGGTGGCGGGCAAAGTCCTGAAGCATCTGTAGCTGTGCCCTGCCCTTCTCTATCACCCCTGCATCTGGATCACAGTCCCCGTGCCACAGGCTGCCAGCCAATAACATGAAGATGATGAGAGGGCTCCTCCAGGCCATTGGTGCCAAGAAAAAGGCTTTATAAAACTTCTGTGCCAGAGAAGGAACCTGAGCATATAAAGTGGGTTTAAAAGGGCTTTGCCTTATTTCTGAATAGCACATACGAATTATAAAGCACAATTGCACGATTTTCACAAAATTTAAATTGTTGCTTGATTGCTGGGCTCAGCTATGCCCAAAGCCCAATTATACGCAGGTTCATATATGTAAAGGTATGGGATCCATTATCTGGAAAGTTCCGAATTACGGAAAGGCTGTCTCCAATAGACTCCATTTTATCCAAATAATCCAAATTTTTAAAAATGATTTCCTTTTTCTCTGTAATAATAAAACAGTACCTTGTACTTGATCCAAACTAAGCTAAAGTTAATACTTATTGGAAGCAAAACCAGCCTATTGGGTTTATTTAATGTTCATATGATTTTTTAGTAGACTTGGTATGAAGATCCAAATTACAGAAAGATCCATTATCCAGAAATCCCCAGGTCCAGAGCATTCTGGATAACAGGTCCCATACCTGTACTACGTATTTTTCAGATGCCTTGAGGTCTTCATTTTGTGGGGCCCCTCACATCAAAAGGAAAAGTAAGTGATAATCGGAATAGCAGCAAAAGATGGAGACATTGTGCTTATTATATCAGTTTTGTCCAAATTCCCAGCACCAACTAACAGCAAAAGGCTGAGACACTGGGAGTTGTAGTTAAGTTTGTGCTGTTAACTGGAAATTAGTACTTTTTATAAATATTAGAGCCCTTGAAGCAGAGATTTGCCTCAAATATGTTTTATATATAGGAATGGAGAGTCCTGTCTACTGCCTTTGAGCTCTTGAAAGGATTAAAAGGCAAAGAATGCAGTTTCCTTGCCACCAAAACCTACTGGTGGTGGGGGTTTGCAAGTTCATTCATTGCTTAGCCATTCATTCTAATATAGGCAGGCTCTTGTGCCTGTCTTTGCAGCCCAGAGACAAACAGCATCAACTAATGAATGAATGATGTTTAGCTGAAGTCTACAAAGAATGCATAAGGCAAAGCAAGCAGTATGTCAGCTCCAAACCTTAGCAGGAAAATACACTTCTATGACCTTATCCTGCATTTTCGAACAGAGAGCAAGTACTCTATAAGATGTAAAACAGAGGCAAATAGAATACACTGATACAGTAAAAAAAACCCAGGCAACGCAAGAATAACTTTGTGCCTTATCATAGGTTGCAGCAATGAAACAGAAAATATCTCTGTTGGACAAAATGATCAGCTGTAACATTATGGAGTAGTACAGGAAAAATATGCACCATACAGCAACCAGACACTTGCCATCATTATGGTACATGTACTAAGCTGAAAAAAAGGTAAGTGCTGATTGGTTGCTACGGGGTTACTGCCCTGGAACAAATTAAAACAGATTAAGTGCAAGGTTCATGTTCATGTACAATATTGTAACCATACAAGGGATGGCAACATACCCCACTTTAGAAACAAAAACAAATTGACTTTGTAGGACTGTCTGCTACTCTGTTTTGGGTATGGATACCTCACAGTACAGAAATACTTCTATAAGTATTCTCTTCCTGAATCAGTGGTACAGGCTGATACATTAGATAGCTTTAAGAAGGGGTTGGATGGTGTTTAGCAAGTGAAGGGTTATGGAAGATAGCTCATAGTACAAGCTGATACAAGGACTGGGCCATCTTGGAGTCAGGAAGGAAGTTTCCCCCTAAGGCAAATCGGAGAGAGTTTATGTTTTTGTGCAGCCCCTGTGACTGTGGAGGGCTGGCAGAGTAGGGGACCCACAAGAGATGGTTGCAGTGGGATCAAGAATGACCTCCAGTGCATTGTTGGGGGTCACCTGAAATTCTGTGGCCCTGAAAAATAATTTTTGCTGGGGAGCCTGGGTGTCTTAGTTATAGCATTAAGTGGCAACTAGTGTTACACCTGGCTGGTATTTTTACTACCTGGCTGGTATTCTGTAGGTTCCACCCAATCGGGGGGGGGGGGGCGTCTGGGCCGACCCTGTACATAACCCTGTGTAAATTTTAGTTCAGTTGTGTAATAACAGGAGCAGCAGACCCAGCAGCTTAGGAGCCTTTTTAGTACAGAAAGCTCAGTGAGGTCAGGACTAAGGGCAGTGGCCAACGGGGAGATTTGTTGCAATTATTTATCCATGGCTGTGGGCATCAAATCTCCTGAAAACGTGTCTCCATTAGAAATAACTGAAATCACTGGCGTTAAACCATACCTCCCAACATTTGAGAATAAGAAAGACGGACAAAGTCTTGCCACACTTATTTTACAAAAACACACCCCTTTCCCTTGTTTGAAATGGCAGGTCAGCAATAATGCAATTTGGAAAGGGGAATATTTAATAAGTTCAATCGGGTAAAAATAAATTAGATGGAAAAGGGAACTTGAGAGAAATTACAGATATCAACAACACCCCTTAATGTATATACAAATCTAGCCCCCTTTACTCTTTTGTGCTTTGCTCAAAGAATGTTCTCAAACCACTACCACAGTGGCACAGACCATCTGTGGCAGAACTTGTGATGCAGCAGCTTTGTTAGCTTCCTACAGCAGCATTAGATGCAGGAACACAGCCCGTTTGAGTCAGATCGGCTCACTAGTACCACTACTTTCAAACGCTCATCGCACAAGATTTGGATTCTGAAAGTGCGTGGGAGAAGCCGAGATGACCCAAAGTGTCAGAAGGAGCCAAAGACAAGTGCAGCCTAAGAAGCTGGAAGGACCCAAAGACAACTGCACCGGAGAGATCCGAAAAGACCAGAAGCGAAGACAAGATCGGTGGAAGAAGCTGGGAAGGTCCAAAGATGACTGGGACACTTAAGGTGGTGGCACATCTGAAGATTCGTGGGAGATTAGTCACCCAGGAACAAATCTCCTTCTTCGGGCGACCAAACTCCCTGAAATGCCTTCCCGCCGGCAAGAATGTGAATCACCGGTGAGATGGCATTCGGATTGGCTTCGTTTTATGAAGTCACCTCAAGAGGAAACTTCGGAAAACCGAAGTGATCTGTACGCCATCCCACCGGCAATTCACATTCTTGCCAGCAGGAAGGCATTTGGGGGAGTTTGGTCGCCCAAAGAAGAGGAGATTTGTCGCTGGGCAACACAAGACAGCTCTACAACTATCCTAGACGGTGGGACAGGTCACAAAAATCACGACTGTCCTGCGTAATGTGGAACAGATGGGAGGTATGGTAAAACCAACATATCACAAAGTCGCCCTCCCGAAGCAACTTTGGAAGAACGAAGGGACGTGTTGGTTTTGCCGCCAGCGATTTCAGTTATTTCCAATGGAGAAGCATTTTTGGGAGATTCGCCTCCACATAAGAAAATTTGTGTTTTTGGGTCTTAAAGCAACTACTAACTACATTTCAAATCACACACAAGGCTGAAAGCACACCAATAAATCTGCTCCACTTCGGGCAACTAATCTCCCAAAAATGCTTTCCCACTGGCCATAAAGTGAATCACCAATTTGGAAAATTTGAAGCGATGTGTACGTTTTCAAAGGAAACTTTGGGCGACTTCGGATAAACCAAAAGCTGTGTGTTTTCTCACTGGCAATTTACAGGATTGCCAGTGGGAAAGCATTTGTCACAGTAGCGCAGATTTATTGCAGCAGCAAGTCTCACTGTTTGCGAAGGCCCTTTAAGACACATATAAAATCCTCATGCTGCAGGGCTGCTTAGTAATTAGTTCAGAAGTACAATGCCAGGCTACTTAATATGCTATTCAGCTAGTGAATACAAACGTCTAGATTTAAATGGAATTTCAGCTCTAGGCTGTACATACCTAAAGGATTTCATTCCACCTGCATGATTATGGTACACATGTGAGATACATTATCCAGAAACCCATTATACAGAAAGCTCCGAATTACAGAAAGGCTGTTTCCCATAGACTCCATTTTATTCAAATAATACAAAATACGAAAATATAATTAATCATTATTGGGGGCAAAACCAGCCTATATGATTTTATTTAATGTTTACATGATTTCCTAGTAGACTTAAGGTATGAAGATCCAAATGACGTAAAGATCTGTTATCTGGAAAACCCCAGGTCCCAAGCAGTCTGGATAACAGGTCCCATACCTGTACAACTAGCCTGACAATGTTTGTACCCCACATGCTGAGTTCACCTCTTGTTTCCTCCTGTACCTGGGACAGTTGGCAGATGGGATTAGAGGGATTTAATTACATTTTAATTTCTCTGCCACCCATCAGCTAAAGGCACAGGGGTGATATCACACATTAAAACACACAAAGATATATTCCAAAAGGTCCAATATAACAAATACTAAAAACAATTTAATCTTACCCAAAAAAAACTCTCTCTAGACAAAGGCTGAAGTGAATACAACTGGTAAACAGGACGGAACCCCCAGCAAATTAGTCTAATTTTCTAACGCTGGCTGGGGGGGGTGGCAGGTTTAGCATCAGCGCAGCGATCAATAGGAATTGATGTTAGTCGAGGTAGTACTTTTTTAAGATACAACCTCACATCCAGCATTACCACATCTCCCTTTTAAAAGCTGAAACACATTAAATTCTCTCCTCCATGGCTATTTAGCACTTGAAAATGGCCCAAATGAGCTATGTCTAACCTGAAGCTCTCCTCCTGTTAGTGAGACGTACAACTTACAGAACCACCAGACTTTGGAAACCCTTCTCTCAGGGAGATCGTTGCAGCCTCCAGATTTTCAGTGCACAGGCCTACTGCATTCATTTGCAGGTGATACATATTTAAGTGAATATTACTCACCTGTTGGCCCAGGGGGCACTAAACTGGATTCACTTTGGAATTGTAACCCAGTGCAACCAATCAGCAGTTAGCTCTGGCCATTCAACTGCAGCAAGACTAGTAACAGCAAAACTATATTCTGATGTTATTATTACCCCATGAACAACCCCGCCAAAGGGGGTGATATAATGGATGTAATTAATGCATTGTAATGAATAAGAAGCTAGCAAAGTCCCAAGAATATAATTACGAGCTTTTGGCTATGGACACACAGGCTATCAGCGGCTGTTTTCAGCCTGTGTTTTTTTGGGCTGATTGGATTCAAATCAATGGAGCAGGGGCACTGAGCAGATCTGCTTCTCTCAGCCTGCAAAAATACGCACAATAACAACAACCGCTGAACAGCCGCTGACAACAGCCTGTGTGCCCATAGCCTTTGGGCAGGACTACATGGCCGATTCAGCCACGATCCGACACGCTGCGCAAAATCGCAGGCGTCACGTTGGATGCGACGGAAACAAGGTAAGTAATGGCAGTGTCGGATCGTGTCGCATTGTTGATGCGACGCGACTGTCGGATGCAGACGCAGCGTGCAGCGTCGCATCAATGCTGCAACACGATGCGACAATTGAATTACTTACCTTATTTCCATCGCATCCGACGTGACGCCTGCGATTTTGCGCATCGCGTCGGATCGCGGCTGAATCGGTCATGTAGTCCTGCCCTTTAACAGATGGTGTCACAAACGCATCTGACAAGTCGGGTGGAGTCGCATGGGTCAAAATATAACAGGACTCTGGTGCGTGAAAATAAAAGTTTTCATCCGACGCAATATGATTGTCGGATGCGAACGCTGCATGCTTCATCTTCATCCGATACATCTGTAGATAGTCAGAAATACTTTTTTTTCTCATTGAAATACATTGACTGCCAGATGTAAACGCATGAAAAAAACACACCAGTCCACATTATCTGATCTGATTTTACATTACAGCTGTGGGGGATCAGATTTCATAGTGTCCTACAAAATCTCATGGTGTTTCGTGGCATGATCAGATAAAATCTGACCCACGATCTGATCAAAAGCTCTTGTGGAGTTCAGCCCTTAGACATCACTTAAGATCCTTTGGGCATTATTTGGGGCTCTTACACATGGTATGGGGTGGAACTACAGAGGAAGCAGACCCTGAGGTTGTAGGGGGCCCAGGAGATGGCACTCATGTCAGGGGTATGGCACTAGTGCTAATATTTCACAAGTGTTTGGAAAATGGCAGTTAAACAAGGCTGGGTTGACAGGAAGTGAATCAAAGAGGTTATCATCATCTCAGAGCCACAATAGGGAGGGGAGAGATAGCATTCTTGTCCAAAAATGAAGCCACTTGGGGGGAAGGGGGAACCACTTCCCTGTCAACCTCCATCAGGAGGGGGGGGGGATCACATTCTTGTCCAAAAACTAAGCTTCTTCTTGGGAGAACCACTTCCCTGTCAGCAACCGACGGGACCTCCATGATATGGGAGGGATCATTTTCTTGCCTGAAAACGAAACCTCTTTTTTGAGGGAACAAATTTCCCTGTTAGCCACTGACAGTACCTCTGTGATAAGAGGGGGAGGTAGGGGTTACTTATATCTCCCCACTGTATTTGAGGTTCACTGCAACAGGCTCCTCTCTTCTGTATCACTTTGTATTGCTGTCATACACTTATTCTCTTCTTAGTTCACAAATTGTTCTTTCAGTGTCACAATGGAGTAACAGCTCTTTCTGTTGGGGTTCTTCAAGGCTCTGTCCTGGGCCTCTTACTATTTTCTCTCTATTTCTTCCCTTGGCAGACTAATCATATGGTTTCCAATACCACCTATATGCTGACAGTACTCTGATGTCTCCTGATCTCAACATAGAGCTCTTAACTCGGGTCTCTTCCTGCCTGTCTGCTATCTCTACTTGGATGTCAAAACACTACCTTAAATTTATCCTCTCTAAAACTGAAATGATCCTCTTTCCCCCAGCTAAAACCCATAACAGCCCAGAAGTATCTATCATAGTTTACAATTTCACTATCACCCCGTCTCCCCAGGCCTGGTGCCTTGGGGTTCTCCTAGATTTTGCCCTCTCTTTCACCCCTCATATTCAGTTACTTATTAAATCATGTCACTTTCACCCAAGGAACATATGCTAAATACAATCATTTATCACCGTCCTATAACATACTAAAAGTTCACTTAAAGTTGAATCAACCCATTATTATTATTAATAATAATAATTATAATAATAGTAATAATAATAATACTGGTGAAAATTATAATTATCTAGTTAAACAATTTAAAATCTCAATCTGGACCTGACCCTTGGGTTGTCATATCTTGGTATCGGGGATGCTGCCTGTAAAAAAACGTTGTTTGTTCCCAAAGTAATTAATATGGAAAAAAGGTTAAAATATACAGCCAGTATTTTTTTTCAATAAAGGTGATACTCCTACATACTGTATTGTCAGGGGTACTACAGGAGTTGCTGTTGTTTGAACCACAATGCAACTCTTCTCACCCTGAGTGTTGTGTCCATCAATCTGCAAGTAAAATGGTTTCTTATATTCCAAACAATTTATTTTTGTTTTTTAATTTGTCTGATTTTTTTCTTTAAATCCTCATTTTTTTTCACCCCCGGTTTGTGCAGGTTCAAGCCTACTTCCGCATGATGTTCATGTTAAGTGACCTTCTACTGCCACACTTCCGCCTCCTTGCATGCCTTTTTTATACTCGCATCATTGTGCCCTGCCCCTTCTGTGACATCACAGTGGGGATGCACCGGGTTAGGGTTTGGTGTGACCTGTCAGCTCGTATGAGGGTTGGGTGCTGGTCATTATCCAGAAAGCTCTGAAGTACAGGAAGTCCATCACCCTTAGAGTCCTTTTAAGCAAATAATTCTCAATTTTAAACATTATTTGTTCTTTCTTTGTAAAACTGTTCCTTTTTTTAAATTAATTCCTTGCAGCGGTCTTGGAGCACTGTTATTTAAACTACTGAGGAGAATAATGTGTGGAGAGTGCAGGGAAAAAATGCAAAACTACAGAATTAAAAAAATGTGAAAAAACTGGTTTTGTCAAAGGCACATAGAGGGGCAATTCTGACAGAAGTCCTTCTTTTTTTAACTTTTTTTTTTAAACTTATTTAAAGTCTCTCGCTTTTTAACTAGATATCCCGCTTGGCAAATTATGCTAGGTTATTTGTGGGGATGACTCTATTGTCTCCTCCCAAAACCCTAGGAACACATTTGCATTTGTGGGAGCACATGCCTTTACCTAGACTGTTCCCTAGCTTTGGAGGTAAAATTTATCATCAAATAAAAAATTATTTGGATGTAGTACCAGAAATGTTACTTATTGTGTGCTTGCCATTTTATTTCTCAAGGAAATATTTCAGCTCCAGTTTTTCCCTTCAAGCCATCCCCATTCCTTGTTCAGATTTTACAAATGACCTAAGGCTCATGCCACACTCGCCTGTTTCTCAGCCCGCATATAAGCACAGGCCAAGAAACAGCCCCTACACTTGCATCAACACTCTTCTGTGTCTGGAAGCACTGTGTAGGCCCAGGTGGAGATACGCAGAGCAGATTTTGACAATGAAACTCACAAGTACACATTTTTGCACTAGAATCCACTCCATGTGTCTGCACACAGGCAGAAACCGCGCCTCCAAGTGCAGACCCAGAAAAGAGCAGATATGAGCGAAGCACAGGCTGAGAAACATCCCAGTTTGTAATTAGCATACAGCAGAGAGTAGTAGTGTTCTGTTTGCTGTTATCAAGGAGTCAACTAAATCACTCTTAAGCTGTATAGATAGATGCAAATATATGATCGTTCGAATCCTCGACCTATCGGACTTCCCCATCTCCCGACCTGCCACTAACCATTCAGATCAAATAAAGTAGAAAATAACAGATGAGCCGATGTTCTGCCCCTACAGCAATAGTACGAAAGTTATGTCCGACCAAAGCTAGTGACAGTCTCCCTCTGAAAATTGTCCGATCGGCAATACATGCAGAGATATTATCGGCAGCCGACAGAAATCTTTTAACTCTGTCGTGACTCTCCACACGGTCCGAAAATCGTCCAAATCCTCGATTCGTACAATTGGATCTTAGCGTCTATGGCCAGCTTTAGAACTTTCTGTATTGCAAAAAAAAAGAGCAGAGAGATAAGGCAGGAGAAACATGGGGGCACATTTACTAAGGGTCGAATATCGAGGGTTAATTAACCTTCGATATTCGATCATCGAGGTAAAATCCTTCGACTTCGAATATCGATTTATCGAAGGAAAAATCGTTTGATCGAACGAGCGAACTATTAAATCCTTCAAATCTAACAATTCAAAGGATTTTAATCCATTGATCGAACGAATTTTCTTTGATCAGAAATTGCTAGGAAAGCTTATGGGGAAGGTCCCCATAGGATAAGATTGGTGCTCGGTAGGTTTTAGGTGGCGAAGTTTTTTTTTAAAGAGACAGTACTTCGACTATTGAATGGTCGAATAGTCGAACGATTTTTAGTTCGAATCGTTCGATTCGAAGTTGTAGTCGAAGGTCGAAGTAGCCAATTAGTTGGTGGGAGTTGTCCGGAGGGGGCTCCCGGTGATGTTGTCTCAGTCACGTTGGGACCCTGATGCTCCAGTCCGTTCCTATCTGTACATGATATTCTTACTTCTCTGTGATGTGCTGCACATATACAGGCTGGGTGATTAATCCAGTCCACATACTGGGTCACTGTGACAATAGGGATTTGCCTCTATCTTCCAGCCCAGTCTTCATACATTTGACAGTATGGGGACAAGTATGAAGGGGCATGTTCTATATATGATTGGGAAATGAAGGAAGTTATCTAAGGTTACGAATGCAAAATGTGCTATGAACAGTTTTATCACTATTTAAGACAAAAAAGACATGTATGTATGTTAGTTCAGTTATAATGATCATCAAAATGAACACAACTTTGTAACCTCTATTTGGCTGAATTAGGCAAATACCAACTAGTGTGATAGAGCATGGGCTACACATGACCCTATTTCACCAGGATCGGCTTTCACTACTTGGAAAGAACACATGTTGATGTTGTTAAACTACAACTCACTACTGCCAAAAATATAAAGAACAGTATAGGATGCCTTTGGTTCTTTGCAAAACAGATAGAGCAGGCTTTATTTCAATACAAAGCGCCACAGGGTTATAATACTCACAGATGAGGTAGATCAAAGTATATGCCAGGTACATTCAAGATGTAGCAGACACAGCATGGAAAGACACCACAGTAGGCATAGAACAGGAAGTTGGTAGGATCACCTTTCAGGGTTTCAGTACCTCATGTGGCCTGGATCCCATACAGCAGACGTGGAACAGGATTTCCTATACACTGGCTTCACCTCATTCACAGGGTCCCTGTACCCCGACTCCACTAATGGGGTTGTCCCTTTAGGCCCCAACACTTCTGGGGCCTTGTTGACTCTAGGCTCAGTGGAACAACTGCCCAGGTCAACTGCTGCAGGCCAAAGGACTTCCCCCTGCAAAGTACTTGGTTACAGTGCTGCAGGATGTGGTCATCAACCTAGTGCCCATGGAATAGATATGCAAATAATGTATAATATGTTATATGGGTTTTAACCCAGCAACAGGGAAAGGAGGCACTGGCAGGGAATGAAGCCATAAGGGGCAATACACTTATGGGTCCCTACAACTGCATTGGATGCAAGCTATGGCTAATATTTTGCATACAATAAAGAAAACTGATAAACCAGTCAGTATTTCCAAAAACTACTAATCCACTAGTCCACTAATTGTATACTATATGCTCACTCAAAGGCAACTTACACAATAAACATTGTAGAAATAGCCAAAATGCCCATTGACCCCTCACACTCATTTTCGATTCAAATCAACAATACATCCATTAACCCATGGGTGGGATTTTCAGAGTGGGGATTGCGTCACTGCCTGTGTATGGAATTAGAACACCATTAGCGTGTGATTCTTTTGGCATTATTTTTTTTTTTAAAAGGTGTTCTTTTTATTGTTTTAAAGTGTAACTGGGATAGGATACAGAAAGAAAGAGGGAAGGGAAGGGGGGGGGAAAAGGTACATCAGCAGCGAAAACAACATATGTATGAGCAAAACATACGGCATTGCATTTCTCAAAACATACAATATCATCATGGTAATGTCAATAGATGTGCTTCTAACCAGACACCCCATATTCTCTCAGATTTGTTAGGGTGACCCCTAGCTTCATATGTCAACTTAATTAACGGGAGCATCTTGTTCACATACCCAATCCAGCCCGATCTTTGGGGAGGGTGGGGGGCCATCCAGTGAATGATCATTAGTTTCTTGGCATAAAAAAGTAGGGATCTGAGTAATATCCTGGTACTACTGAGTGGTACCATATCGTCAACTACACCCAGTAGGCATATTTCGGGGGTTTGTAGAGGGGGCAGGGACAGGACCTCAACAATATACAGTGTGATATCGGACCAATATCTGGAAATAACCGGGCACGACCATACCATGTGCCAAAAGGTTCCATCTGCCACCCCACATCTATTACACGTGGGAATGGGTAGTCTTCCCATTTTGTGGAGCCTGTTAGGGGTGAGATATATCCGCATCAGAAATTTGTATTGTATTAACCTGTCTCTTGAGCTAATCAAGAATTGGTAGAGTCTGCCCGTTGTCTCTTCCCACTGGTCATCACTCAGACCGGGCATGTCTACCTGCCATTGCTTATAGGCTGACTGAAAAGGTGAGGCAGTGGATGTCAGGAGGAGTGAATATAAACTCGAGACCATTTTAGCCGTTTCTTCCTTACTTAATTGTGCTAGGACTTTTGGTACCACCATTTCTAGGTCTCCTGAGCCAAATTGTGCCGAAAATATGTGCCGTAGCTGAAGGTACCGAAACATGGGTAAAGTAGGAGTAGCAATCTTATCCCTCAACGCTACCATGTCCATAAGATTCTTTTGGCATTATTAATGGCTGTGCCTATTGACGCAACCCACTGTGGGGACCCCGGAATAAGTGCTATATCCAAAGGTGGGAGGGAGGCCTCTGGAAAGGAGCAAGGTCTATAAAAGGCTTTCATCTAGGTGTGGATGGCATGGAAAGACTAAGGATCTCACTTTAACTTAACAGCCTACTACACTCTCAGCCTTAAATCTCTGCTGCAGAAAAATGCTATCTTCTCAGCTAGTTTGCCTCCTCTCAAGATCATTTTGATGGCTTCCTATTAGGCTCCAAATCCACAAAAAAAATCTTTCTTTCAAACCCTTCCCTTTATTCTCCTTACATTGTACATCCCAAAGCTATTGTTCCAATGTGTGCTTGCTCTGTCAGCTATCAGCACTGCTGTCACCTCTGCCAGCCTTCTTACATTATGTACCTTATTTATTGAGCTCAAAATGAACTTTCTTCCCACTAAGCTCCACCTTTCTCAATGTTCAACTATTCTTTTTATAGACACTTTTCATTGAAATATGCACTGTGATGTCAACTTACTCTAAAGATCCACTTTCTTATTTTAAAGCTTTATGTTGGGTACTCGCAAGATTTCTTGCTTGACAAAATATGACCTTTGTAGTATACACTGTATTTTATAATACTAAGCAATTAAGTACTATTTACTCATTACATGTATTACAGCTAAAGTAGTGTATTGTGCAAATAGTAATTGAACACGGAGATGCCTCACTACTCTCTACAAATGAGCAATACTCAATGAAAGCATGTCTATTGTGAAAAAGTAAGGTTATTTAGAGCATGCTTTGTATTACATATGGAGGCACACTCCAGCAGCTGTTGCTTAACGTAATGAAGACACTTCAACAAAATAAACAGAATGCATTCTAGGTTATCAAAATATTATCCAGACATAATTTTTCATTTGGTCTGCTTCTGAGCAATGGCCAGGGAGTTCATTGAGTCGATGGAGGTGCATGAGTCATCTCTCTGCTCATTGAGTAAAATAAGCATTGCTATCTGATATAACTGAGTATGTTGAGGTCAACCATGCAACCTTTTAGCTTCTGTAAAATACTAATCTGTTCAATCCTTAGGCAGATGATTCCTAGAATAAATAGCTCTGTAGTTTATCCACAAGCACTGGTGAGGCACGAGGTAGACACCCCTGCCTCTGCTGAAAGTTTGGACTGCTATTCTCTTGCAAATTGCTGAAGTTCTCCCAGATTTAAACTGGCCATACATCTTGCTAAAGGAGCAGATCTTCGTCAAATATACTGAACAAAAATTGGGTGATATCGGGCTAATCCAATCGTTCGGCCCTATGGCCAAATGATCAGATTACAATGACAAGCATACCAGCTGACAGGGCAAGGACCACATCAACTAGCCAATGTGGGAAAATCAAATCTGCCTATTGAGATCTGGACAATGTTTTGGCAGATATCGGCCTGGGAGGCCCATCGGAGGGCCCCATACACTCGCAGATAAACTACCGAATCAGTGTAAAGCAGGACTGTCTGACTAGAGGACCTTGGGCCCACCACCCCCCCTTATGTGGCCCACCACATGAAAATCTGCCTGCTGTGTCTGCTTACCACATTGTTCACCTGTTCACATTTCAGACTGCTGAAGGGGCACCAGGTCCTGATATATGTCCTTGTCTTCTTCTGTATTTTGCCTGCCCTTTCGTCCCTGTGTTCCATACTCTGTCTGTCCTATGCTGTCTATGTGTGCCTTACTCTGCCTGCCCTATGCTCCCTGTGTGTGCCTTACTCTGCCTGCCTATATTCTGCCTGTCTTATGCTCCTTGTGTGTGCTGTACTCTGCCTGTCTTATGCTTCTTGAGTATGACATACTCTGTCTGCCCTATGCTCCCTGTGTGTTCCAAACTCTGCCTGTTCTATGCTCCCTGTGTGTGCCAAACTCTGCCTGTCCTATGTTCCCTTGGTGTGCCATACTCTGCCTGTCCTATGTTCCTTATGTGTGTCATCCTCTGCCTGACTTATGATCTTTGTGTGTGCTGTACTTTACCTGCCTTATGCTTCTTGAGTGTGCCATACTCTGCCTGCTCTGTACTCCCTGTGTGTGCAATACTCTGCCTGTGTGTGCCATACTCTGTCTTCCCTATGCTCCCTGTGTGTGCCATGCTTTGCCTGTGTGTGCCTTGCTTTGCCTGTTGAACATAAGCCTGGTATTTGTTCTGGGGTTTGTTAGCATTTGAAAACTAAATTGTTGTTAGAGGCCCCTAAGGTGTTTAATTATGGGCTGGGGGTGCTGTGTTATCCACTGGGAAGGAGAAGGCATATATATTTAAGTGTATGTCTTAATATGACTTACATTTTGCATGAGTGATGAGTGATATCCCTGCAATGAGCACCAACCATTTGGTTTTTGGTGTGCTACCACCATTAATGTGGACATGGTTTTGTGGTAACTTGAGTGTGGTTTAAAAACAAGGAGTGGTCAACACTGGCTTCATTATCGGCCCTCCACCATGTAGGCCAGAAGAATTCCAGCACTCGGTACCACAGAAGTTGGACAGCACTGGTCTAAAGGACCCAAATCAGCAGTTTAAATAAGCCCTTCTATGTCTACCTTTAGAGGATGCCCACTCCCAACAACAGATTTTATATCATTCCACAAGCCATGATTTGCAACAGAGATACTGCCGTTGAGATGTATTTTTTCTTTTAAAGGAGAACTAAACCCTAAAAATTAATATGGCAAGAAATGTCATATTTTATATAATGAATTCACTGCACCAGTCTAAAGTTTCAGCATCTCAATGGTTGCAATGATCCTGGACTTCAAACTTGTCACAGGCGGTCACCATCTTGGAAAGTGTCTGTGGCACTCACATGCTCAGTGGGCTCTGAACAGCTGTTGAGAAGCTGAGCTTAGGGGTCATCATAAATTATCAAGCAGAATATTAGGTTTATTAGGCTGATTATTAAATTCTGATGCTAATTGCACTGTGCTGCCTTATACTGTGACATTTCTATTCTATGTGTACTGTACTTATGAGTGGGTCCCTAAGCTCAGTAAGTGACAGTAGCACAGAGCATGTGCAGTGAATCAGCAGAAAAGAAGATGGGGAGCTACTGGGGCATCTTTGGGGGACAGATCTTCCCTGCTAAAGGGCTGTGGTTGCCTTGGGCTGGAGCCTGAAACATAATGTACAACATTTCTAGCCTACTTATTTTGTTAGGCTTTAGTTTTCCTTTAAGACCAGGGGGACATGTGTATGTGCCAGTGGAGCAGACTGACATGTTTTGTCACACACAGTTTTTTATTGATAAAGTAAGTGCTACATTCACCCAGTGCAAAACCACACAAAGTTCATATGGGTGCAAAATAGTCACCTGACCAAAAGGTCCATAATGACCTCACCTTTCATCCAAAGACTAGGGTGAGGCCCTTCATCTCTGACTAAAAGCAGGAGGCAAAGGTCTTCAGGCCCCCTTTGCAGTTAGGCATACAAAGGGAAAGGATAACAAGTGACCTCTGTAGAATTCTCAATCCTCAGAGGGGCCTGGTTTCAGGGGAGAAGGAGCCTAATGGCCACAATTCTACCTCTTAGATTATTGCAAAGACTTATTGAGACACATGGCACTGAATCCTTTAGAAAAAAATACAAAAATCAACAAGAAGTGGAATCAATAAATAGAATCAATAAAAAGTGGCTGTGTCAGCCCCAGCAGACCCGCTGAATTTAAAACATTTCTTGTACACCTAATGCCTAGCAGGATGGGGTAAAAGAGTAAGGTGCATTATAAAGGGCCAGAGAAAAAGTGTTATGTGTTTGTCCTGGTGTTGAAAACCACAATGAACTTACTGTAGCCCCGGTGTGTAAGGCTTAGGGCACAAAAGTTGTAAGCCATTTGTCCAGAGGATCCAAGGAGCACTGCCTTACTTTTGGGACAGTGGGAGAACCCTGACGGATAACAACAGATGCTACAGTTAATCTTAGCCAAAAAGCCAAGACACATTCACTTAATGAGAAAGCCTCATGCAAGCCTAATGTGATTGGGGCACTAAGCCCGGGGGTGGAACTAGGTCTAAGGGTATTCTATCCCTAGTTTAGACTTTCTGCAACTCATGGCGCCCTTTACATTTTGCCTGTCACTTTCTAAGCATAGCGCCCCCTACGCATTTTCTTCACAAAACAGTATTGTTTCCATCAACCAGCGTAATGATTTCCCCCCCAAAAGGTGCTCTTTAAAAGGCACCAGGAGACCGACTCTTAATGGCATAGGGACCCAGTTTTACATCCAAACCTACATGCACTTTGCACCCTGCCCTACACAGTCTGAAGAAGACTAAGGTGATGGAAAATGAACAGAAGCTGTAAACTTGGAAAGTACAAACATTTATAAAAACTGAACCTCTAATATGAGTGAAAAGAATAGAAGACTATCTAAGCTTGGGTAATTAGGTAAAAGGTATATATATACAAGGTACTGTTTTATTATTACAGAGAAAAAGGAAATAATTTTTGAATTATTTGATTAAAATGGAAGATGGCCTTACCATAATTCGGAGCTTCCTGGATAACTGGTTTCCGAATAATGGATCCCCCAGACATGTATAAAATGAACTTCTGCTTTAAAAAAGTTTATACATTTGCTGTATATGTGCTTCTTGGGCTCGAGGGATGTGTTTTCTTTCTTTTCCAAGGGAAACTCTTGTTCCGGCCTATCAACGAACAGTCTGGCGAGTGGAGAATTTATAAAGGTGGAATAAAGTGAAATTAAAATAGGGAAGATTTATGTTGAGTAAATGTTGAAAGAAGTCTATCAATGACATTTCCTCCTCTTGGGCCAGGGATTGCCCTATATATCCCTGTTACTGACAAAAATGTTCATTACTCTTGCACCAATCAATAAATGGGTTTGCCACATGAGAATCGGTGTTTCAAATTCATTCATCAGTGATATGCACAAAGGCCACAATTTAAGAGCTATCCGACAAGAAGATATTTACAACTAATAGAGAAATTAGGATTATAGATCTTGCTCGTGACAGTAGGAATTCTCAAAAATAAGAGATGCATACTCCAAGGCTGACATACTTATACCCATACCTCTATCTATCTAACACATATTGCTTACAATTTGGTTGGTGTAGGCTCCAGTTTGTAGGTCAGACAAGCTTTGCTTTAAATGAGGTAACAGGGAACATATTCACG
Source organism: Xenopus laevis (assembly GCF_017654675.1). NCBI lineage: Eukaryota > Metazoa > Chordata > Amphibia > Anura > Pipidae > Xenopus > Xenopus laevis. Next base: position 35,148,288 of record NC_054385.1, read on the forward strand.
ATATTGGAAAAAGGAATCACTGATTCTCTCCTGTGGCAAAACACTGTATTGATTGCTGTGAGTTAATGTACATTTTTGTCAGTCACTGGAATAGAAATGGTAATTCCCAGTCTAAGAAGAGGAGATGTAATTACTAGACATCTTAAATTAGAAGTGAAATGGATTTTTCTTTTGGGTGCACATAAGCTGTTAAGGGTTTAAAGGGCAAGGAAAGTGGAATAGCAGGCTCTGGCCCATGTAAGGAGCTGTTGAAATGAAGGCAATGCTGAACCTCTTGCTCAGTCCTTATTGATCACAAAAATGTGCCTAAAGGCTAGCACAGAAACACGCTCTATTCTTTACACTGGTAAATGTCACTTTTCTACCTATCTATTTAGGCTTAGGCCTGGGGCACATCAGTATTCCATCGTTCAGCCTGTGCTGCATGTCTAATTACTGCCATAGAGGACTGTGAAGAATGACATAACCAGAGCCAAAACAGAGATTGCAAAAAGGTTACAATAAACACAGGCTGATAAAACCTGCTGACATGGACCTTCCAGTGTATGTGGCTACAGAAACGTGCTCCTCTCTTGACAGATCTCCCTAGGGTCCAAACGATTGGATCATCCTAAATTGTTTTGTTGGTAACCACACAGACCCACCCAAACGAGTGGGTCTTATAATCTATGCCCTGCACAGTGTAAAGGGTTTGTTTACCTTTGAGTTACCCTTTTAAATTTTACCATGAGAGTGATATATTTTTATACTTGTGTTTTTTAGATTTTTTTTAACATCTACAGTTTGCAATTTCAGCAATTTGGTTGCTACGGTCCAAATGACCCTAGCAGCCATACATTAATTCTAATGACTGGAATATGAATAGGAGAGGACCTGAATAGAAAGATAAGTAATAAAAAATAGCAATAACAAGGAGAGGACCTGAATAGAAAGATAAGTAATAAAAAATAGCAATAACAATACATTTGTAGCCTTACAGAGCATTTGTTTTTAATATGGGGTCAGTGACCCTCCATTTGAAAACTGGGAAAACAGAAGAAAAGGGCAAATAATAAAAAAAACATAAAAATAATGAAGATCGACTGAAAAGTTGCTTATAATTGTCCATTCTATAACATACTAAAAGTTAACCTAAATATCAACCAACCCTTTAAATTATCTTTCTCCTCCCTGTTGTTTTTCTGCTTTAAACTGTTACCATGTGCACTATAAATTTCTACATGTCCCAGAAGCATCAGAGGAAAGTCAGTAACCGAACCACTTGTTCTGTGACAAATTTATGTAAAGGGACTGCAACTGATGTAGTCTAACACTCCCCTTTAAATGAACTGCTCTTTGGAAACATGAATGTGAATGAAGATGGACAAATGTTGGACCATGATGGGTGGCAGGCAGGTCATGCCACAGAAGATCATCAAGGGAAAGTTTTTGGGATGCACAAAACTTTTCTTGCTTCCCAGCTGTCACCTTCAGTTTTCAGGGTGAGAAATTTTGGGGGTTGGATTCCTATAACTTGAACCCAAAGAGTGTGAAAGTTCTTTCTCTCCATCAATCTTGAAGTGTTCCAATGAGGCAAGTTGAGAAACAGGCCTCAGCTCAAGTGGCCAGGGCCAGATTTTGCGATGCAGCTCCCCAAGGCCACATGGCAGGGCCGGAACTAGGGGTAGGCAGAAGAGGCATGGCGCACTGAAGTGGGGGCACCAAGCATGTACCTCTTCTCTCGCCTACCCCTGGTCCGGACCCTTATTCAAGGCCAGCGCGCCTCTGTGCACGCTCTGTGCGTGTTCTGCTCTCACCGCCCCTCCACAAATTGTTTATCGGGCACGCATTCGCAAAATCGCAGGCGCGTATGCACATACTCGCAGATGCATGCGCACACTCAATGGCGTCCTGGCAAGGGGCGAAGTGGCCAACCGGGTTGCCTTGGGTGCCCAGCTGGCTTAGCCAAGCCCTGCCGCATGGTCCCAGCGCCGGCCACATCTTGTGCACACACACCCTTTTTCCCGAGGACGCAAGGGCCTAGCGCCAGCTCCGTAGCGCGTGCGCCCGCCTTGTGCATGCACTCTCAAGCACAGGAGCACTGGGGAGCTTTGGGTCTGCTCCATAGGAATGCGGTTAGGCGGCCTGTGGCTCCTAAAATGTTCCCACCCTGGGCCAGGGCCTTTGTAGCCTCGCCACAAATCTGGGCCTTTAAGCGGCAGAATCCCACAAGTTAACAGGGATGGCAAAACCCGGTCCTGGTAATTCTAAGAGCCAAATTTCCAGTTTTCAAGTCAGAAATGTGTCTCTAGTGCAGAGACTGTGGCTGTGACCTGGACACACCCCTAGGGTTACCACCTTTCCTGGAAAAAAATACCAGCCTTCCTATATATATTTATCTTTTTTCCCTATTAACAACATTGGGATCACCCATCATTATTACCGGCCAGGTGGCAACCCTACCCACCCCCCAGGATCCACTCCGGTGCCAAATAGATGAGCGCGACTGAGGGAGAGGGGGCAACAGAAAGAAAGTGGCTTTAGGGTGGCAATGGGTTTAGGATTATTGCTCCTGGGTGCTCCCACCCATCCTTGACAACATACAGACAGGTTTATTGATGAAATTGGTCATAGTGTAGGTAGGGTTGCCACCTGGCCGGTAAAAATGATGGTTGATCCCAATGTTATTAATAGGGAAAAAAAGATAAATATATAGGAAGGCCGGTATATTTTTCCAGAAAAGGTGTCAACCCTAAACGTGTTTGTGAAGTAGAACCTTATTAGAGTGTAAGCTCCACTGGGCAGGGACTGACACATAATGTCTGTAAAGCAGCGGAGCACAATGTGAGTAAAAGCTGAGCAGAATAATATAAAGCGGCAGTAGGTGAGGGTGGGAGCTGACATGGAGACATCAGACATGGAGACAACATGGAGACTGCAGCACGGCACTAAAGACTAAACTAGAACCACTCCCCGAAGCAGAGCGTCTCCTCTTATCATTCTCAGCAGTCAAGGTCAGCGCTTGGCGGCCGCACCCAATGTTCTAGTTATGCCGGTAACAAGCAACTCTGGTACAATGGGATTCCTTTCCTCCCATCCAAGAGCCAGACCAAAGCCGCCCATTATCACCAGAGGAATTCCACCGGCAGCACCAGAGCGCGACTCCGGTACAATCATCTAAACAGCCCCGCCGAGCCCACCACGTTACCAGCCAACAGCGCCGGTCCCACTCATTACAGGGGCGCCTCCGCCACATCTGAGCTAAGCTCCGCCCCCTCAGCGCGCGCACTGCCCCCAGTCCCCCCCAGCCTCGTCTCCCTCATCCTCCTGTGCGCGCACCCGAGATTGATGCTGCTGCTGGTGCTGCGGGCGGCGGGAGACGAGGGGGAACCGGAGAGCGAAAGGCCCCGGGCCGGACACACCCGGAGCGGAAACGCGGCTGGTCGGGTGAGACATAACCTTTATTGTTATTATTATATATATTCCTTCTATACAACTGATGCATCCACCGCCCATATCCCCTATATCCAGCCCACACCGCTAATTCACATCCCTGTACAGATCTGTAGCAGCAGCCGCGTATAGTCCCTGCAGCAGCAGCATCCAGGCAAATGGCTTCCGTCTGACCATATAGGCACATCCTCTGCATATAGATGCCTGACAGCGAGCTCCCCTCCTCATCCTTTATGATCCCATCAGGTTTGTTTGTGCCCTACAACAGAGCCAATGACAGGACAACAATCAGGGACACTTCCCTATGGGGAGAGCCATACAGATCCTATAGATGATACCCCAAATCTCTATAGAAATAGGCTTCACTAGCAATAGCCTGTCACCCCCCCCCCAATTAATGTATTGCTTTCATTTCCCGCTTATTTAATTTCTCATCCATTTTAAAAGCTTATATGAAAGTCATTGGACTACAATTCCCAGAGCCCACTTCAGCCGGGAGTTGCAGTTTGACAACACCTCAACCCACGCCATCGCTTTTAATAAACAACCTCCTGGCTGTTGTTGGACTGCAACTTTAATCTTCCTGAAGGCTTGTAGTCCAAGAAACATTCCAGCATGTTGCACAAATCTCTTACAGATTTCTCTTTTCCTGTTACAACAAAATGGTTGGGTTGATTTCAGCCATGTTTGCATGTATAAAGTTTAGCAGCCTGGCCCCCCTGATTCTTATTTTTTATCTTGGACTGGGATTTCCATCAGCTGTAATGGGACGCTGGGAGTTGTAGTTCTATACCAGTATGAGGCGACAGGTTGAAATCCCTGCTGCGGAGCGAATCTATTGAAATCAAATGTGTGTGTTTAGCTCAAGCCTGTTTGATTTCTTTTTGCTGTGATAACATCTGCTGTGTGATCCCAGAGAGAATTCCCCACACCTAGAAAGCCTCCTGTGAAGTTTCCCTTCATCCCATTCACATCTATACAACTCCCATTCATGTTCTGTGCAACTAGGGCCCCTGTGTTTAAATGCTTTGATCATATCACTTATTAGTACTTTGCTCTCCGAAGACCAACAATGTGAGCACTATTACGCACGTTGGCCGATGTCATTCATTTTCACACACTTTGCCATATTGTGACTCTGTGACCAGGGAGTATACCAGATTTTTCAAGCTGACCAACAGAACAGAATTATTTCAGCCCCCCTTGCCCCAAAATTTATATTCTCTTCTCTCATATCCTAAGGGGGGGGGGGGAGGTTTAAGAACAAAAAAAGTAGCAGACATTGCGTAGTTTGCCCCATTTAGAGCAAGTGTTATGTAGTACTTTTCCCCAGTACAAGGTGTTGTAGTTTCATTACTGTACGGTATATTTTTCAGAAGTGCCATTATGTAGCCTAACATTGCACTGTATCATTTAATGTTAAGTACATAGAGACCTTACAAGGGAACAAAATGCATTACTTGACATTGGACTTTCTCTGTTGTCTTGCGGGCATTGCTAGATTGTAAGCTTACATGGCCACTGTCAGTCTGTCTTTCTTGGTTATTGTGATATAATGCACAAAAGCCATGAATATCTTGTAAATTATATCCGTATAAAAGGTGAGTTCTGATGTCATCAGTTATAAACAGTGAGTTCTGATGTCATTTCTGTCACATGACTCACTGAAATTTGTGTATTAAAATAAATAAAGTATCCCCAGTTGCAAAATATGAGGATATTAGAAGCTACCTAGAAGTTCCATGACCTGTATAAAAGCACTTGGCCTCCGGCCTCGTGTTTTTATATGGTCATGAAACTCTACAGTTAATTTTTAATATCCTTATAATTTACAAGAGGGGGTACTTTATTCACTATATAATACACAAGACCCGTGAATATCCTGGAAATTATATCCTTTTAAATGGTGCTTAGTGATATCATCAGTTATAATCAAAGCTTAGTGATGCCATTTCTGTCACATGACTCACTGCAACTTTATTATTATAATAAAAAAGAACTCTCTGTTGCAAAATATGAGACTATTAGAAGTCACTCCTGAGTTCCATGACCTGTCTAAAAGCACCAAGCCCAACGGGGTACTTTATTCACAATATAATACACAAAAGCCATGAATATCTTGTAAATGATATACTTATAAACGGTGAGTTCTGATGTCATCAGTTATAAACGGTGAGTTCTGATGTCATTTCTGTCACATGACTCACTGAAACTTGTGTATTATAATAAATAAAGTACCCCCAGTTGCAAAATATGAGGATATTAGAAGTTACCTCGGAGTTCTATGACCTGTATAAAAGCACTCGGCCTTTGGCCTCGTGCTTTTATATTGTCATGAAACTCATCAGTAACCTATAATATCCTTATATTTTACAAGAGGGGGTATTTTATTTACTATATAATACAAAAGTTTCCGTAAGCCACGTGACAAAAATGATATCACTAAGCATCGATTATAACTGATGATATTGCTAAGCAATGTTTATAAGGATATCATAATATTCGTGGCCCTTGTGTATTATAAGGATATGGTTATTTATGGCCGCATTTGTATTAAAGGTTAATATAATATTATGCACACCCAGTTCTAAAAACTGTGACTCTGTGTGTAACAGATTGTGTCTCTCTGTGTGGTTACTCATGGGATGAAGACATAATGTTGAGTGGCATTAATGCACTTTAAATGCAAACGGGACACTGTTGGAAGCATGCCTGGAGGTGCCTGCCTCTCATAGACACATAGGAAAAGCAATGCCAATGATTGTATCTCTTTGTACGATAAAATAGGGTAACAGCGGCTTACATCTTTATTGTATTTAAAATGTTTGATTTTTTACATAACTATTACTTCTGTTGTCTTTATTTTTGAAACATATTGTTGTTCCTTCTTCCGTGGTCATGTGCCTGTAAGCTCATACAGTAACCCTATGACAATGAAAACCTTTCACCCAAATTTATTTTTGCCTAATGAAATAAAATGTAATTCTAAGCAATGTTCTAATTTGCTTTAATTAAAATTGTTGATTGGTTTTACAGTGCTGCTGGGTCAGACTCTTGTAAGCAAGGCATTGTGGGAATTTGAGGCTCTGCTGGATTCTGTTACATTATTTTGAGAGTCAAAACCGGCTGTGTATACAACTTTCTATTCTCTGCACTGCTGGATGCGACTCCATAAACAGTGTAGCTGAAGCTAGTGGTTAACCCATGCAAGGCACTGTGGGAAATTGAGACTTGGCTGGATTCTGTTACATTGTTTTGAGAGTCAAAACTGGCTCTGATATCACTTTCTATTTTCTGCACTGGGGGATCCAACTCCAGAAACAATGTAGCCGGTGGGAAGATGCATGCAATGCATTGTGGATATTGGAGACTCAGCTTGTTTCAATGTAAGAGTATGTATAAAATAGAAGCTGAAGATCAGTTGTATGTAATGCGTCATGAGTTCAGCCCTGCTGTTTGTACAGTCAAAAATGAAGTTTATCAAAGATCATTCTTTAAAGATCAGTAATGATGTAGGGGTAGCTCATACCCTCCTCATACTATATTCCATTGCTCAAATACTTTCCTAGGGCTGTGACCCCATTTTTTTTCGATTTATTAGCCATGTTCCCACTTTATGTTCCCTTGCAGCATTACTAGTACATATTACAGCAGGGTAGCACTATATTTTGATGCTCTGCTATAACACAAGTTAGGTTTGTAAGGAAGATCAGCAGTGATATTACAACAGAGACTTGCAGACGCAGCTGATTTTTTGGGGGGGGGGTATAGATGTCCTCATGGGAATCCTGACAGATGCATATTTTCATTATAAGTCTGTTTTTATTTTTATTTGGATCCTTTTTAAAGGGGAACTATCGCAAAAATGAAGATTTAATATAAGCTTCAGCATACTGAAACAAGAAACCTTGTAAATACAATCAATTAAATATTCTGCATAATTTCTGAAATAATCAACTTCACTATCCCTCTCTCAGCATCTGTTTCTCTTCATTCTGTCCTCATGAAAGAGTTGGGTGTCAGATATTCATTGACAGTTAGATCCAATATATATTATAGGGGGAGGGGGGGCTTCCTTTCCTAGTAGATGGATTAGAGTTCACTCAAATAACTGATTCCAGTACAAACAAGATCTAACAAAACAACTGCATTTTGCACAAATCCTGCATATAGAGAGACATGATGATTGGTGAATTTAATAGAGTGAGCTCTAATACGTCTTCTAGGCAAAAGGAGTCCCCTATAAGATATATTGGATCTAACTGTCAATGAATATCTGACACCCAACTGCTGCATTAAGAGAGAAGGAAGAGAAACATGCTGAGGGAGGAATAGCGAAGATGAACTTGATTATTTCAGAAACAGTACAGAATTTTTAATTGATTAATTTGTAGAAAGCTTCTTATTTTAGTATGCCGAAGCTTGTATTAAATTTTAATTTTCGTGATAGTTCCCCTTGACTGAGCGGTTGCCTTTAAAGTTTAGCTGTGCCACTGCTTGAGAGTGATTTTGAAGTGCCAGGCTACCCATTGGGTGCCCAGATGGGCTTTGGAGCTACATGCTGAGTGACGCTGCCAATGGCTTCTCAACGTGGATTCTGATGATATATTTGTGGATGTTACTTTATAGCCCCAGTACCTGCTCTGAACCAATACAAAAACACTGCTCAGACTCAGAGTCGCATTCAATTCCATTACATCCATGATAGCATTTCTGAGACAAGTAGCAGTCTTATATGCCACATGTGCCACCAGTTCTGCATTGCCCGAAAGCCACTGGGAGAAAATGCTATGCTTCACTGGGCCAGGAAACTTATCATCAGAGCTGCGAAGCTCCATTTGATTTGCTTATTAGCTGCGTGTGACCTCAGTAACTACAGTATATATTTATAAATACCCCAAGGTCTTTATAAATATAGGTCCCATGGTGAGAAGCAGCGAACAAGCAAATCATTCATGTAGCGAATGCGAGGCAGTGAATAGGATATCCCGCAGTTCTTTTGTCTGCTCGTCTGAAGAAGGCATTAACAGTGGCACGCAGCATAGGTATCCTAGCTGGCTAATGCAGCCAATCACAGGTTTATATGCAACGCTAAATAAAAGGGGGGGGGGTGTACATTGTAAGTCTTGGAGCTTGATGCATTTATCTGTTTAGAAAGAAAGATATACAGTCTCTCTCTCATAGATCAACTCTAGAGGCATTCATGTTTTTTTCTTCTTCTGGGTTGTCCTGATATCCTGGAGGAGCACAGTATAAATGCTGTGATGGGCCACTAAAGAGCAGCAAAAATCATTGTTGTCCCTTGTTTGTGGATGAAGGAAAATATATACAAGCTCTATTGTTTTCCTGCTGAGCATGCTCAACAGAGTGCAATTAAAGACAACTAAATTCCTATATTTGATGGGGTTGTTGACCTTTAAATTAACCTTTAGTATGATGTAGACCGTGATATTCTGAGACAATTTGCAATTGGTTATCATTTTTTATTATTTGTGGTTTTTGAGTTATTTAGCTTTTTATTCAGCATTTTTCCAGGGTACAATTTCAGCTATCTGGTTGCTACGATCCAAATAATCCCAGCAACCATGTATTGATTTAAATGAGAGACTGGAATATGATAGGAGAGGGCCAGAGTAGAAAGACGAGTAATAAAAAGTAGCAGTAGCAATATATTTGTAGCCTTTCAGAGCATTTGTTGTTTAAAAGAGTCAGTGACCGTACATTTGAAAGCTGGAAAGAGTCAGAAGACGGCAATTAATTAAAAAACTATAAAAAATAAATAATGAAAACCAACTGAAAAGTTGATTAGAATTGGTCATTGTATAACATACTAAAAGTTAACTTGAAGGTTGTTTTCTGACAGTTTCCCAATTACTTTTTTATTTTCTATGTGTGACCATTTTTCTCATATTGAAATGTAAATCTAATTTTTCACCTTCTAAAGCAGCTCTGGGAAGGGGGGGTTGCCGACCCTGTAAACTGTTCTAAATTGATACATTTAGTTGATACATTTCTTATCTTTGTCCCTGCTGAGCAGAATCCCTGGGTTTCATTAAAGGCAGCTGTTAGAATTGATACAATAGTTGCTAATACGCCAGAGATACTGCTGAGAAATGTATCAACTAAATGTTGCAAAATTGTAACAGTTTAGAGTCTGCACCTGAATTACTGAGCTGCCAGACTCAAACACCAGAGACAGGAACATTAAACTTAGGGGGTTATTTATCAAAGTCCAAATTTATCTCAATATTTTCTGCTACAAATTCCGATCAAATCCGCTCGGGTTTTTTTACGCTTAATTATTACTACATTTTCCTGAAAATTTGCTTTGCAGGAAAAAATTCGAAACCTTGCGCACATCAAAAACTGATTGGGACTTGTCCCATTGGCTTAAAGGAGAAGGAAAGGCTTAAATGAAGTAAGCTTTATCAGAAAGGTCAATATAAATACACCAGTTAACCATCAAAGTAATGCTGCTCTGAGTCCTCTGTCAAAAGAAACACCACATTTCTTTCCTTTTATCGTGTACACATGGGCTTCCTGTTTTCAGCATAAACCTCCAGGGCAGGGCTTGAGCATGCTCAGTTTGCTTCACTCCCCCTCCCTCCTCCCATCCCTGCTGTAAGTGAGCAGGGAGAGACTCAGACAGGAAGTGATGTCACACCAAGCTTATATGGCAGCTTCTATCCTAAACAAACAGAGACAGTGTCTAGAGCTGTTTACTCAGGTATGGTAAAGCATTCTGCAGAATAAATATAGCATTCTAGCTTGCACGATTGTGGCTAATCTGTTGGCAATATACTGTCTTGGAGCTTTCCTTCTCCTTTAAATGCAACCTCAACAGGTCTGAGATTCTGACTTTTCCATCCTCTGGGTTTAATAAAGTCCAAAAAATCTGTGATTTTTTAAAAGTCAGGTTTTATAATAAAAAAAAATCACAAATTTTTGTATTAGGAGTTTAGTAAATAACCCCCTTAGATTTTGGAAAAAACGGTAAAAAATAAAAAATGGAAAGTATTTGAATAAAGTCTTTATTTCTGGAGAACAAATCTGAAGACAACTGAATTGAAAAAGTGTTTGGAAGGTGAGCAAGCCCTTTAAGTCATCCATTTTATTACAGCTATGCAATATAGTTTTTTACTGTAGTGGGCTGTGAACACATTGTTGATAATGGTTTCATTTGCAGCCAATGTGATGCTGACAGTATGTTGCTTGACAAGTTGTATATTTAAGTGGCAGCAAACACAACAGCTTGCTTCATGTTTAAGGGTCTGCTATAACATTTGTATATTCCATAGTATTCTGCTAAAAATCTGCCATATGTGCAGGACATTTACATTTCCAGAGACTTAATACTTGTATGTGTGTGTTTGACATGATCAGTTTGCAATAAATCCATGTACAGTAATTCATTCATTTATACTCCCGTCGTTATCCGCGTCAGCCACATGCCCAGGTTATGTGCCACATACGCAGTCTTCTTGTTAGTGATCTTTGAATGTTTCGCCATAGACCGTGAATTGTGAATTGATTACTCTAAAAAGACAAATGCATGTTCATGTGTGTAAAGTGGCAGCCCAACTCAGGCAGTGATGTCATACCATTTTGCAGAAGGATCTTCATTTATTTGAAGTATACAGTATATTCATTTCTCAGCATTCATGTTCTTTTCATCTGCTAGCTTCAGCATTATAGCAGCCCTACCCATCTTCCCTGGCTGCATTTCAGCATTACATATTTGCAGCTAGGTGCCATTTTGCTACTTCCACTCTTACATATGGTCCAGGGGATTGCAAACAGGGCAACTACAGGGTTAAAGGGGAAGGAAAGGCTAAAATTAAGTAAGCTTTATCAGAAAGGTCTATATAAATACACCAGTAAACCCTCAAGGTAATGCTGCTCTGAGTCCTCTGTCAACGGAAACACAGCATTTCCTTTCTTCTATTGTGTACACATGGGCTTCTGTATCAGCCTTCCTGTTTTCATCTTAAACCTCCAGGGCTAGGGCTTGAGCATGCTCAGTTTGCTCTTCTCTCTCTCCCTGCTGTAATCTGAGCCCAGAGCTATGACTGATTAGGGAAACTCAGGCCGGATGTGATGTCACACCAAGTGAAAATGGCAGTTGCTATCCTAAACAAACAGAGAGCTTCTTCACGCAGGTATGGTAAAGTATTCTACAGAATAAATTGTTTTTTAGCTTGCACTATTGTGGCTTATCTATTGACAATAAACTTCTTCGGTACCTTTCCTTCTCCTTTAATGGGGGCCCCAAAGAGCAGCATTTCTTCTTCCAGTGTCATACTATGCGGTGTATATTTTGTTTAGGTATTGCCCAATGTGGCATCTCTATATTAGAGAATAAAGTCAGTTTTAGATGTGTACAGTTGGGTCTTGCCAAAGGCATTAAGCATCTGTTGTGATCTCTCTTTTTTTTTTTTTTTGTTGTCCTTATACTCTCATACTCTTTGGACTTTGCTCAGTTACACAACAAAATTATATTATTGACTTGGTCTGTTGGCCATGTATGGCCGCCTTCACTGAACCCAAAAAGGGGTAAATCATTTGCATAAATATGAAAAAAAATGTGCATTCTGCAAAATAATATTCCATTCATTGCAATTTTAATCAAGCACAAAGTCTTTTAAAGGTCTGATGAAATATTACTTTTCAGTATTAAAGTCTTTCAAGTCAAAAACTGTTTGCACAAAGGAATCATTTTTCAGAACAATTTTTTAACAAATTTTATCACATTTGAGCAACTTGCTTCTGTAAGAGGCTTATGATTGGAGCAGCGTTGTTCATGCTAAATAAATGCCTTGGTTTCTGAGTGCCAAACAGTGGAGCTTGCCATGATAGAGCATTCAAATAAATACATAAAATTTGCCTAAGTGCTCATGAGTACACTTAGAGCAAAGGAAAGCATTCACTTTCATCAACAAATATTTTATACATCTTCTTCCTTTGATTTTACAAATCTGACTTTACTGGTTGTTTTTTTTTTTTAAAGAGGCTTTTTAAGATGTTTCATTTATTTACCCAAGAAAAGTTTCTGGAGGGATTGGATCATTTAGCTATTCACTGAGACCTTGAAACGGTAGCACTGGGGGCAGGGTGAGCATCTCATCATTCATGTGAGTACACATTCATTTACCATGCTACTCAGCGTGCTTAAGGATCAGGAATCACTTCTTTACCTTGCGTTCGACATGACAGATTAAATTAAGTGGCAGGCTTTAATACTGAATAAATAATTCATTCTGAAATATTAAAACTTAAAATCAATAATGCTCTGTCTAGTGTGTGTTTGTGAACATATATATCAGAGTGGCCAACATTTCCATTTGTAATTCATCCTTTGGCCCTACAGACTAAAACTGTGACCTTTAAAACAACAGTTCCATCTATAATTACACACATTTTCAGGTGTAAACTTTGACCATTCAAATGGTGGTCACCATTTCCATCTGACATTAGTAATTTTTCAGGATATAAAGGACCAAAAATATAGTCATTAAAACAGTGGTCAACATTTCCATGTATAATTACATCTTATTTCACAACCTGAAAATCCAACTGTCAACCAAAACTCTGACCATTAAAACAACTTGGTCACTGTTTCCATTAAGACTTTTTTCTAACATTTTTTTAACTATAGGAAAAAATGTGACGATACAGATCAAAACTTTGACAACCATCTGTTCCTTTTACAAACTCACTTTTTCAGAACCTGTAGACCAAAATGGTGACCATTAAAATAGTGGTAAGCATTTCCATCTGTAATTTGATGCTCTTCAGGACATAAAGATTCAACTGTAGAAAGAGATTTTTCACTACTAAATCCAGGCTCAGCTTTCCCATCTATAAGTAGATCCAACCAAAGTAGAAAAATTGACAATTAAAAAAAAAGTGGTCAACATCTCCATCTATAATTACAGCTTTTTCCGTATCTAAAGGGCCACATGTAGACCTAAACTAAGGTCTACAATTAGACCTTTGTTAGGACATAAAAGTCTATATATTCAGTCATATGGAAAAGTTTGGGAACCCCTATCAGCCTGCATAATAATTTTCTCCACTTTCAACAAAAACACAGTGGTATGTCTTTCATTTCCCAGGAACATCTGAGTACTGGGGTGTTTTCTGAACAAAGATCTTTAGTGAAGTAATCACATGTGGAAGAAATCCAATGTGGAAAACTGGCTGTGCAAAAATGTGGGCACCCTTGTAATTTTGTTAATTTGACTGCTCAATACTGATTACTGGCAACACCAAATTGGTTGGATTAGCTCATTAAGACTTGAACTTCATAGACAAGTGTGTTCAATCATGAGAAAAGGTACAGTATTTACAGTAAGGTAGCCAATTGCCAGGTCTGGCAGGCCAAGAAAAATACAGGAGTGGCATAGGCGGAGGATTGTGAGAATTGTTACAGACAACCCAAAGATCACCTCCAAAGACCTGCAAGAACATCTTGCTGCAGATGGTGTATCTGTACATTGTTCTACAATTCAGCGCAATTTGCACAAAGAACATCCGTATGGCAGGGCGATGAGAAAGAAGCCCTTTCTGCACTCACGCCACAAACAGAGTCGCTTGTTGTATGCAAAAGCTCATTTAGACAAGCCACTGTCATTTTGGAACAAAGTGCTTTGGACTGATGAGAAAAAATTGAGTTATTTGGTCATAACAAAAAGCGCTTTGCATGGTGGAAGATGAACACTACATTCCAAGAAAAACACCTGCTACCTACTGTCAAATTTGGTGGAGGTCCCATCATGCTGTGGGGTTGTGTGGCTAGTTCAGGGACTGGGGCCCTTGTTAAAGTTGAGGGTCGGATGAATTCAACCCAATATCAACAAATTCTTCAGGATAACGGTCAAGCATCAGTCACAAAGTTGAAGTTACCCAGGGGTTGGATATTCCATCAAGGCAATGACCCTAAACACATTTATGCAGAATGAGAAGTACAATATTCTGGAATGGCCATCAAAGTCCCCTGACTTGAATATCATCGAAAATCTATGGAATGATTTACAGCAGGCTGTCCATGCTCGGCAGCCATCAAAATTAATGGAACTGGAAAGATTTTGTATGGACGAAAGGTCAAAAATACCGCTATCCAGAATCCAGACACTCATCAAAGGCTATAGGAGGCGTCTAGAGGCTCCTTGTACACTTTCAAAAGGAGGCTCAACTAAGTATTGATGTAATATCTCTGTTGGGGTGCCCAAATATATGCACCTGTATAATTTTGTTATGATGCATATTTTCTGTTAATCCAATAAACTTTGTTACTGCTGAAATACTATGGTTTCCATAAGGCATGTTATATATTAAAAGGAAGTTGCTACTGAAAGCTCAGCCAATGATAAACAAAACTCCAAAGAATTAATGGAGAAGGAAAGCTACAGAGCCATTTTATTGCCAATACATTAGCTGCAATAGTGCAAGCTAGAATGCTATATTTATTCTGTAGAATGTTTTACCATACCCGAGTAAAAAGCTCTAGAAACTCTCTGTTTGTTTAGAATAGGAGCTGCAGTATTAATGTGGTGTGACATCACTTCCTGCCTGAGTCTCTCCCTGCTCTGGGCTCAGATTACAGTAGAGAAGGGAGGGGTGGGGCGAGAGGAGCAAACTGAGCATGCTCTTGCCCAGGGCAATGAGGTTTAAGCTGAAGGCAGGAAGTCTGATACAGAAGCCCATGTGTACACAATAGAAGGAAAGAAATGCTGTGTTTCTTTTGACAGGGGACTCAGAGCAACATTACTTTGGGGGTTTACTGGTATATTTAGATGGACCTTTCTGATAAGGTTTACTTAATTTTAACCTTTCCTTCTCCTTTAAGAAGGGTTCCCAAACTTTTTCATATGACTGTAACTATAGACCAAAACATTGACTATTAAAGCAATGGCCAACAGTTACATCTAGAATTACACCTTTTTCCAGTATTTCAAATATATCCATTCCTAAGTATATATACTTCATATAGCTCCATATCTTCCAGTTTCTCCTTTGTAGCCTAATGTAGGCTGGGAATTGTATATGGGAAACAGCAGCTGTACAGTCACTTGCTCAAGATCCCTGATTAATAACTTACTTTAGATAACCGAGCAGAATGTGTAAGCATACCTACAGCAGTAATCTTTATTGTTCATTTTCTACTGCAGCTCATTTAGTCAGCAGTGCCATACATTCCATGGGGAGTACTATGTGTAAATAAATGCTATAGAAAATACAAATGCAGCATTGAACTGATAGGTCCATCTGCACCATGGTTGTATAAGAATAGTGTTCGTCATTTCACTTGATTCATAGTATCAGAGTCATTTTTCCTGTTTCATTTCCTTCTAAGAGCTATAGGGTTTACATGGTGTGCACCTATCCGCATCTATCTATCTCTTATTGGCCAGACTCCCCATTTTGATCAAGATAGTATTTTCCAGCCTGACCCTTTGTATATACCTATGGGCAATTTGTAAAGATCTGTATGATAAAAATACAATATTTTGATAGAACTGACTGATGCACAGACCTGGACTTGAATTATATATAGTAAGAGCCTTAGCCAAAATAATTTCTTGGAATTTTAGTTGATAGCCTTGTATTATTTACTGATCATGAAGTGATGCACAGTGGTTTTAGTTAGATATTTGCCTAGTAGCATTTACTATATAATCCTTTTTTTACCCATGGACTCACTATAATGCCTTCCATCCCACAGAGACATTTCACCCCTAGGATGAGTTCCATTGGCGCTCATTTATTATTTATGACCTCTGCATGTGGCCTTCTTGGGGTTTTTTTCCCGTCATAAATATAGAACTTCATTTCTATGTTTCTAAGAAACCACAGCTCAGCAGGCTGTATTCCATGTGAGATAACACCCAAGGTCCAAGGTGAATGTTTAAACAGCCATTGCTTGTGCCATATGCAGAAGGGAAGGGGACTTGTTAACTCAAATGTACATTTTATTGCTGAATACTATAAGGTAGACGAAGCACTTCTTTAAGCATAAGATTCAGCTTTAAATGACTGTGTAGAAGCTCAGCTTCATGGCTTACTTTTCTAGTGTGTGCTATGGCTCTGGATAACACCCCAACCTCCCATGTCTAGGAGGGCTATCATTTTAGACATATGAGCTTCTTACAGCAGGTTCCTGTTGTGATTTGTTTCAGTTTGGAGCAGCTGGCCTAGAAATTCATGCATTTATATAATTCTGTTAATCAGCTGGCAGCCACTGGGAAAAAAAAGTCTATATATGTGGGGGTATAAATAGTAATATTTGCAAGATCTTCATTACTTATTCTTACTCTGTGAAGATGGAGGATTTTGTTTCTCATTTTGTAGCTGAATTTTGTCAGAACTCAGCACCAGACAACAGCTATGGTTAATAGTGCATACAGCGTCATTATAATTATTATTATTATTAATAATACCTAATGGTTATTTCTTCTGAGGATGTGAAACTTAAAGGGGTTGTTCACCTTTGAGTTAACTTTTAGTAGGATGTAGAGAGTGATATTCTGAGACACTTTGTAATTGGTTTTCTTTTTTTATTATTTGTGTTATTTAGCAACTCTCCAATTTGCAATGTTTAGCAGTCTTGTTGCTAGGGTCTAAATTTCCCTAGTATTCATGCACTGATCTGAATAAAGGACTGGAATATGAATAGGAGAGGCCCAAATAGAAAGAGGAGTAATAAACAATAGCAATAACAATACATTTGTAGCCTTGCAGAACATTTGTTTTTAGATGGGTTCAGTGACCCCCCCCCCTTTGAAACCTGCAAAGAGTCAGAAGCAAAAGACAAATAATTAAAAAAAAACTATAAAAAATAAATAACGAAAACCAATTGAAAATCTTGGTCGTTCTATAACATGCTAGAAGTTATTCTAAAGGTGAACCACACATTTAACAATGTAAATTGGTAGATGAACTTTTGCTCTTCTGCTCTCTACATGTAGACTGGGCTGGGCAGTCACCATTAATAAGAAAAATTAAACAAGTAGTTCCTTATGTGACAAACCACACAAGTGGGGCAGCCCTGGCCTATAGGATGTCTTTATGGGGCTGATTTAAGTATATTCTGGCAATGTTCATTTCTCTGATTCAGGCTTTTTAGAGGAAACAATCATATTTTTCTCGTAGATCCTTAATCCATGATTTCTTTTGTTTTTTAACAAATGCAAAATTTGTGAAATATAAAAGTACACCAGGTAAAAGCTGTAGAGGTCATGTAAAAGTCAATGGAAGTTGCCCTTCTTTTCTTGCAAAGATCTCTCTTTCGTTCCGGGTTTTAGATTTTCTTCGTCGACCCCAAAGGCCTTTTTAAAACGAACGGTCGTTCTTTCTTGAATTTTCGATATTTTCTGTTTTTTCCCGTATCATTCAGCAGCTATTTTTGTTTTTTTTTTAAAAAAATGTTCATGCCGTTCATGGTTTTAGGAAAAATAGAGGTTAATTGTGGTTTCAAAAACCTTTATGTGTTTGTATGTATTCTCCTGTCCATAACAGAAAAAGGCAATGTTTTGCTCTTGTGCACAGTAATAAAAAATCTTTTTTAAATGTTATGTAGCTATGAAATGACGATTAAGACCTGACGTATGGAGTGCTTTCCACTTATTCCTAGCCGTGCTTATTGAAAGAAAGAAACTTGCAATGGACTTCAGGGTGACAGGCATCTTGACTGACTGCTGCTATAAGAACTCAGATTGCCTTTTACATCTTGTTTGAGGAGTGCTGGGAACATTATACAGGAAAGATTTAGGAAGCCTCTGTATTGTTGTAACTCACTGAATACCAGTAGGGGGTTGTACCTGTAAATAAGCAGCTTTCTGAAGCTTTACTCACTAGATTGAAATATTTAGTGGATCCTACAGGTTGGAAAGACGAGGAGGAAAGAAAACAAGAGCAAATAATATAGCTGCCGAGCCAGAAAGAGGCATGTAAAGACATCTTCATAATTCCAAATGAATGTACTCTAAAAGATCTTTTATTTGTTTATAGGAATTAATGAGTATGTACAATATGGCTATGCAGTTGACGCAATTAATCCCCCCGAGCAATGAATCTAGGCATTGCAAAGCCCTCTTGTTCTCTCATGTAGCTCTGTCAATTGATTAATGGTCTGTGCTTTATTTATGTGGGTCAGTGTGTGCACACTAACGGGTTGACCACTGCTGAGGTTTCAGTGATTGCTGTAGGGCCACTTCAGTAAGACTTACATTTTTTATTCAGACTTACCTGATGTTGTGAGGAACACAATGGTCATTTTTGGTCAACTTTGTCTCTGCTTTATCTGCTGTGTGTTGCATTGGGTTGGTAGATATACCACATATGTGTCCAAGATATTAAAGGGATACTGTCATGGGAAAAAAAAATTTTTTCAAAATGAATCAGTTAATAGTGCTACTCCAGCAGAATTTTGTACTGAAATCCATTTCTCAAAAGAGCAAACAGATTTTTTTATATTAAATTTTGAAATCTGACATGGGGCTAGACATATTGTCAATTTCCCAGCTGCCCCGAG
Source organism: Xenopus laevis (assembly GCF_017654675.1). NCBI lineage: Eukaryota > Metazoa > Chordata > Amphibia > Anura > Pipidae > Xenopus > Xenopus laevis. The sequence continues at coordinate 35,167,252 of NC_054385.1, forward strand.
TCATGCGACTTGTGCTCTGATAAACTTCAATCACTCTTTACTGCTGTACTGCAAGTTAGAGTGATATCACCCCCTCCCTTCCCCCCCCCCCAGCAGCCAAACAAAAGAACAATGGGAAGGTAACCAGATAGCAGCTCCCTAACACAAGATAACAGCTGCCTGGTAGATCTAAGAACAGCACTCAATAGTAAAAATCCATGTCCCACTGAGACACATTCAGTTACATTGAGAAGGAAAAACAGCAGCCTGCCAGAAAGCATTTCTCTCCTAAAGTGCAGGCACAAGTCACATGACTGGGGGCAGCTGGGAAATTGACAAAATGTCTAGCCCCATGTCAGATTTTAAAATTGAATATAAAAAAATCTGTTTGCTCTTTGAGAAATGGATTTCAGTGCAGAATTCTGCTGGAGTAGCGCTATTAACTGATTCATTTTGAAAAATGTTAAAGGGTTATAAACCCTTGCAAATTATAAAGGCAAAGCTGAGGGTGTGACCAAAGTTGTTATGGGGCATTTTTGCGTTATAACAGGTTACAAAATCCACCCAAACAGGAAAACCAATTTCTTGATAATTATGAAGGATTCTGCTCAAGTTGTGGTCCCAGATAAAAGTCAATTCTCTTTGCAAGAAGGGATCTGGCACATTTTATCTTAACTTTTATTGTATATTAACACTTTTCATATATAAAATTCTCTTCATTCTCTCTCTCTACTTTCTCTCTTTTTCACAAATGAGTTACATAGCAATTTAGTACATTGATGTGGGTTTCTGAGCAGTATCCCTCCAGTTTGTTCCAGATGTATTAAACTTTAAACTTTAAATGAAGGAAAGATTGTTTCCTGTTCTAAGCATATCAATATTGATGAGACTTGATGGTACTGTAGAGACTTTCCACTATCCCTTTTTGATCATTCATGAAACAAATCAGCCATTTAATATTGATGGGAAACACGAGGGACCTTCATTAGTTGATGGCAGGTTCCCAGGTCATCAGACCTCTATCAATTTATTGATTGATTATTTATCCTCCATTGACATGGTTCAGAAGTTCATACAGGGAAGCCTGGAGAAAGAGTGGGCTCATCTGCCGTCTCTTTTCACCTGTGGGCTGAGACTGCGAGTCCAGGAAAAAATCCCAAGAGTCCCTCTTCATCATTCTAATGGGAACGCATAATTTCATTAATTTAGGGAGAGAAAGCAAACAATGCAATGCTAATGTACAGTTATAGCTTGGATGTTAATAGTATAAGGTCAGGGCACAGCAACATATATATTAAATAGCAACCGTAGGATCTACTATATTCATTGTAGCCCAAGAATGGATCAGTTGGCATTTAGCTGCAACTTTTTGATACCATTGTTCTAAATGTTGCTATCTTTGGACTACCATTGTTAGTTTTACTGCCTGTTAAAACCTTAATAATGCTAATTTATGTCCATGTTGGTAAATTGCGTGCAAGCTACAGTGTACACTGCAACGTGGTGACTTCAGTCTGTTTTAGGACTTTGCACTTGTGTTTGTAAGGACTCTTATGGGTGGGAGCTGCGTTAGTGCCCCCCTCGCCCTTCTTCATAGTTTAAAAGGGAACAGTAAAAAGAATACACACTGATCACATCTTTAAAAAAAATAAATTAATAAAGAATACACACCGATGATGCCACAACCCTGTAACAGACATTCTAGAATTCAATGCATTTAAATACCCTTTGTCAGCTTTGTCATATTATTTTACATATGATCATCGCGTGGAAAACATCAACTGTTTCAGATTCAAAAATATTACGACTCAAATGACACATAAAGAGCTCTTTCTGCAAAATCCCCCAGGATCATTAGACCCAACAACCCAGTTAAATCATAAGTGTATTCACATCCAATTCCCCCAGGGTGTCTAGCTGTGCCTTTTTTCACCTGACTGGTTCAGAATGCCTGATTTCTCTTATTCCAGCATTAACAGCGGCAGACAGTTCCAGGGCCATAACACAAACCAGAAAGGAGTTTTAGGTGCTTATCCTTGGCCTGGGAAGCTGATTCAGCTTAGCCTGCAAATCTCCACCCCCAACTCCATGTACAATGCCAGAAAAATACCTCATTCCAAAGACTTATTGGTTTCAGAAACTGCCCTAAAGGTCTATATTTTATATATTTTGCCTTGTTTTAGCCTCCTTGTTGACTACAGTGTATATTACTTTGTAGATGTAACTTAATTTTTGAAATCAGGGCATAATGGGGCTTAGCCAAGACGTGCCTGGAAAAGAAAATGTCAGGTTAAATTAAACTTGACTCCCAGGTAAAGTTTGGAGGTGGGGTTAAGAAACATAAATAATCAATACTCCTGTGAAAGGAGTATTGATTCACTTCAAACTCCCCTTTACATGTCAAGGGCTGTGAAGGGGGGTGTGAGAGCCTAGTTGCTGGTGTGTATGTGGGGGGGGGGGTGTCTTAAAAGCTTTATTCAGCATTTTATTGAGACTATTTCATTAAGCAAGCAAACTTAATTTACTTAACACTGCTAGTGTTTACATTTTTTATGTGTGCCAGTGCATGGAATAGAGCCATGGCCCCTGTGAATGACCCATATGGCAGATTGTTGTCCAAAAACATTTCAGCTGGCAGTTATTACCGAGTTGTTGTTCTAAAAAGCTTTTCCCGTATGGTGTAATATGGTCAGCCAGTGGTCATTTTCGACCGGATTAGCTGTCTGGCACATGGTGTTCTCCCTTCGTATAATCTGATCATTGAAATTCTATCAGTGGAACTTCTTCAGAATAGAGTGCTGTCTACTTTTTCTACAGGCTATAGGCATGATTATCACATTGCTCAGAAATTGCACTTTTTTTCTGTGATCAGCTCTATAGCTAGCACCAAAACACAACCATTCCTGGCTGCAGGACCCATGAACCTGTACCCTCTGTCTGTACACACAGCAAGTGATGAAGAAGGGGTTTAATATATTTTTTAATTTTTTTCTTTTTTTCTTTGTGAATGGAGAATATATTGTGGATTGCTGCTTGCTAGGTACAGATCTTTATGTGCTAGCCATGGGACTTACATTGACTTTCTGATCAATAAACAGCACTTTGTTGATTTATGGTTAAGCTTTCACCATAGGGTCCTATGGGACATTTCTTTCCGTAGTTCTAAGTAGGGTCTCTAGAGCCCAGTGTTCTCTTTACTGCAGGGTCTGCAAACTTATGTATTTACAGTGCTAATTAAACTCTGCTCAGCCAACTAGCTGCAAAATGCTGTTTCAAGCACAACCAATTCTTTCCATAGTATCCAGGAACTCTTCTTAGTGGCTACGTAAGGGTATTGTGAGCTGGAAACACTTGCTGTGGAGGCTCTGGGCCATGATGCCTGTTTTACAAAGATTAGCATAATGGCATAGTAATTTCAAGCAAATGGAGCAATGATAGTGTAATAAAAAGCTGAATGAAATGCTCATAAGGGTTTCTCATTTTGCTATATTATTTTATAAATAATTAATGCATATGCAGAATACCAATGTATTTGCATTTGAAATGATTTTTCTTTTCCAGAAAGTAAATATATGTGCATATGGGCCTCTACGACCAGTTTATTTAGGTAGAAACTGTTGCAGGCTTTGTCATTTTTGAAAGATAAGATTGTACACTTTCTAAAGGTGGCCATACACGGGCAGATAAAGCTGCCGATATCGGTCATTTGGACCAATTTGAGAGCTTATCTGCCCGTGTATGGGGGCTTCCGACGGGTCTTCCCGATCGATATCTGGCCACGATATCGGCCGAACGTTCGAATTACCCCTGATATCGCCATGCCGATAGTGGCATATCTGGGAAAGATGTCGCCAAACGAGCGGATCTTTGAGTCTATGGCCACCTTAAGGCAGAGGTTTTCAAATGATTTGAGGGTCAATAACATATTTTTTTGTTAAAGGCACACGAGTCCATGTCTAAGGTGGAAGCTGATGGGTAGGGGACGGTAACTGCTTGAACATGCAATAATCTATGTGCATGCACCAGTTGGATCAGAATGGGGGGGGGGGCAACTGAGTGAAGAAGTGTCTAGGGAAGCACAGGATTGAAATCTGTTGCTGGTCAAGACCACTTTTATGTGGTTGGGCCTACATTATCTCATGGAACAGGTACTGGTATAGGAAGATGTTGCATTAACAGTCCCTCTCTATTGTTTCCAGTGATATCCAAAACAGAATTAGGCATTCTTATTAGATGGCTTTCAGGCTTGGCACCATCTTCTACTACCAATTCCAGAGACTTTAACAATAACCTGGGGCTCTTACTTTCCAGTACACCTAAAAGAGTTTCTATAAATATCATTTAGCTTACAGTTTATTCAAGTGGAACATTATCAGACCCTCTTATTAACACCCAGGGGCTCCAAAATGCAACCCCTTGAAATTGTCTGTTCTTGGAGAGTGAACCAAACCTCATATTAATGACTGTAGACTTATAAATCAGAGGTTTATGGTAGCTTGGTTAACATCAAGTGCAACACATTGCTTTCTTATTATAAAGAAAAAATAAGTCATTAACAATATACAAATTATTTGCTTTAAATGGACTCCATGGGAGATAGCCCCACCATATTATGCAACCTTCTTAACTCTTTCCAGATAATGGATCTTATACCTTTACTGTTTCGTTTCTTGCACAATAGGAAACCAGAGAATCTACAGTAAATGTCTTAAAACTTCCCTATAGTCAGTTGCCTGAAACCCCATTTATTAAAGGTAGTTGTGTCTACATATGCTCCTTGCACTTACACTAGTGATGGGCGAATCTTACCCGTTTCGCTCATGAAAGTCACCGAAATGCACTGAAGTCTATGGGCGACAAATACTCACTACAAATTTTTTCACCCATTAGAGACTATGGGCGTCATTTTCGTGGGGAAACTTGGTGAAACATTTCGCTCATCACTACTCTGCACTTCTGGGGGGGGGGGCACTGCATTGTGGGTAAAATCATGTTGATTTGTTCAGAAATGCACTGTGAGTAAATGACCCCTGTCTAAAGTGAATCTCTGGGGTTGTAGAAAATGGGAACAACTATGTTTTACAAATACAGAGGTCTCTGTTTTGGGGCAGACGTTGGTTATGTGCGTGATAAACACATGACTACTTGTATATGCAGAAACAATTCTTCATGTCCTGTGGCCCTCATATTCAAAGTGCATTATTGTGCTTGGATCGATACATATGGCTCGGACTAACACATGCAACTCTTTTATTTGTGCCACTTTGGGTATGGCCAATCTTTTTTTGTGCCAATATGGGTTCTGCATAGATCCCAAAGATGTGCCTTATGGTGTTAGTGGCATAGTGAAGACTTGTGCATGAATATTAGCTCACGGCCATGTTAGCAAGCGAGTCCTCCTGCAGGGACTTGTATCACTTCATTGATGTACCTAGACAGACCATACACTATTGCATTAGGCTGTGCCAGGCAACTGTATCATCTTCAGTCCCTCCATACACTTGCTCATCATCTCACATACATGATGGTGGATGCACAACTGAATTCATGTGGCTTTTGTGGCTAGGTCAGTAGAGCACCCCCTCCCTCTCTGCAAAGGGAAAGCTGATGAGAAGCTTCAGTAGCACTTTGTAGAGTTATTATTTTATACCTGCATACCATATAAGCACTAAAGGCATTAAAAATGTATTAACTGTCAGATCTCTCTCACACATGAGAATTTCTAGGTCGTTTTGCCTTTAAATCTCACACTAGGAACGCTGCCCACAATCAATTCTACTTTGGGTAAGTCTCTTTGGGCCCAACATGCTGGAAGTGTTCAAATCTGTCATAGTTGTTCTAATCAGCGCTGACATTAAATTGGGTTATCTCTGGACTGCTCGAGATTGATGTATTAGACATATTTGGTGAATACAATAAAGATATAAGGATAAGACACTATTCAGTTCTTGAGATGGGAGAGAAAAGCTACAGTAGAAATACAAATACAACTGGAAGGTTGTTGAACTGCTGGCACTTTTGGTTATGTTGGAAACGACATGCTTCGTTTGTTGGTCAGTGGGAGGAATTTAACTTAGGTACATTAAAGCAGTGTTTCCCAAACTATGGGGTTGACATCCTGAGAGGTGCTTAAAGGAACGGTAATACCAAAAAATTAAAGTGTTTGTAAGGAATTACAATGTCATGTAGTGTTGCCCTGCACTGGTAAAACTGGTGTGTTTGCTTCAGAAGCACTACTATAGTTTATATAAACAAGCTGATGTGTAGCCATGGGGGCAGCCATTCAAGCAATAGATACTAGATTGTATAGATTGTATACTACAGAGCTTATCTAGTATCTACTGTGTATCCTGTGCCTTCTCTCCCTTTTCAGCTTTGAATGGCTGCCCCATGGCTACACAGCAGCTTGTTTATATAAACTATAGTAGAGTTTCTGAAGTAAATACAACAGTTTTACCAGTGCTGCACAACAGTACATTATGGGGCCGATTCACTAAGGGTCGAATATCGAGGTTTAATTAACCCTCGATATTCGACTGGGAATTAAAATCCTTCGACTTCGAATTTCGAAGTCGAAGGATTTAGCGCAGATAGTACGATCGAACAATCGAAGGATTAATCCACCGATCGAAGGAATATCCTTCGATCAAAAAAACTTAGGAAAGCCTATGGGGACCTTCCCCATAGACTAACATTGAGTTCGGTAGGTTTTAGATGGCGAACTTGGGGGTCGAAGTTTTTTTTAAAGAGACAGTACTTCGATTATCGAATGGTCGAATAGTCGAACGATTTTTAGTTCGAATCCTTCGATTCGAAGTCGAGGTCAAAGTAGCACATTCGATGGTCGAAGTAGCCCAAAAAACACTTCGAAATTCTATGTTTATTTACTTCGAATCCTTCACTCGAAGTTAGTGAATCGGCCCCTATATCTTCATTACTTTAAAAGACTTAGCCTCTTTAGTTCTTAGGGCAATGACATGGGAAGATTTGTTGCCTGCATTAACAAAACCGGTACTGGGGGTGACAAATTTACCAGAAAGCTTACTTGTGGCCATTTGGCTTAATCATGGGTAAATGCAGGCATTTTGAGCCAACTCCACTCTGTATAGCTACAAGCAGGCTGAACAGCTACAGAGAAATGAAGAAGGGATCTGATCCTATTCTATCAGCTGCAGAAAAATGCAGTCTGAGAGCATTGGAGCCAATGCTCCATGATCCCAGGGCCTTTAGAGATACACCTGAAAGCCCAGCCTGAAGGTCAGTCTGAAGTTCAATTAGGGTGATTTATTTTTTTGTGAAAACTTCCCTATCCTAGATATTCTTTGAACTATGGCTGCCCAAAGAGTGGACCTCCAAGGAGATGTCTAGAAACCTCTGATAGAGGTCCCAAGTTTTTTTTTTTTTTTTTGCATCATCCAGGGCTTTGGAAGTTTTAACATCAACTATTTATCATTCTTCAATATATAAAAATGTTGGTATGGTGTTATTAGGTTAGGGAGCACAGTACTTACTCTGCTAATTACATTTATTTACACTCTAGTGTCAGAACCTTATAGCCACATGGGAACTTTCACCGACGCTGGAACAGAAACACTTTTTCAACAATGTATCAGTAATGCTTCCCCTTTAAATATTCTGCAGTTTCTATGCACTGCCCAGTCTTCCTCGGGCTTTTGATGTTGTTGTCAGTGATATTAATAAATGCATCGCCCGGGGAATGGGGGGGTCTACATTGAAACTTAAAAAATAGAAAATATGTCTGTGCCAGATGTATCTGTTAAGTTCTCCATCTGTATGCCCTCTTTAGCTGTATTCACTTCAGACAGAAAGCGTGATAAGTAATAAACTGGTTTAGAGACTAAAAGGGGTCGCCAGGCTTGTGCTGCATAGTTAATTTCTGGGAATTAGTTGATTCTTAACTTTATGAGTGGTAACATTTTGGCATGATAGTACTTCTGTACATATCCTGTGGTTTTCTAGATCACAGCATACATTATTATTATTTGAGAACTATATAAATGTTTATAACAGGGCTGTCCAACCTGGAGACCCCTGTGCCCGATGTGGCTCTTTTGGGGATTTTTACATCCCCCAGTCTGCTAAAACGTTTTATGATGTCATCATTTTACTATAACATGCCCTTGTAAATGCTGTATGCGTAATAATCGGCCTCCTTGATGTAATAAATTGGACTGCCCTGGATTACAGAATCAGCAGCCATGCACAGTGGATGAGACTTCATAGGTGTACTCTGCAGGGATCCATTTAAATTCTGTTGATACAATTATAAATGGCATATTATTGTTACAGTACTATTTGGCTTTTTTTTAATCTGTACTATATAAGGGAACACAGGAAAAGGAGGGCATGCATCCAGCCAGACACATTAAAAAAAGCTGTTAAATGTCATGTTGCTTTTTCTGGTGCCTTGTGTGCATATACATTTTCTATTGTTTTCTGTACCTACGTCTTTAAAAGTAGGACTATCGGTCAAATAAGCCTTAACATTCTATTGCATGTGGCAGGGCTTACAGTCTAAAAAGCATATTATGTTAGTTGTATTGTAATGGGTATTATTGTTGATTATAATATTTCCTATTTCTCTAGAACTCAATTCCTTTCCCCCCCCCCCAATCTCATGCAAACAAGAGATCCTGTATTTGTTGAAGTTATGTGGACCTATAGAACACCTTGGGTCCAACAATGCTTGGTACTGTAACACTGATTGCTGACCATTCACTTATCAACCAATGTATCAAATTTTACCAGTTTGGAAATTTGGTTACTTACAGAGCTTATAGTGAGATCGAGAAAAATAAAACAGATTTGTTTTTATCAAGATGTGTTAAAAAAAAACACACAATAGAAAGAAGTCGTTATTTATGGCGTACAATGTAAAAATTATGTTTTATGAAGGTGAACTGCCCCTTTAAAAGCCTTTTTGAAGCCCTGTAATGGTTGATGTCCCCATTAGCAGTGCCACCACTTTTGGTACCCAAGCTAATATATCTTTTGCAGAATATTTTGACATTCATCTGGTGTGGAATGATGTCCTTTTCTTGCGGGAATTGATGAATATAGGTTATGAAGCACCTCGGGATCATGATTAATCTGTAGAAGGACCTTCAATTTCCCGTCGAACACTTGTAAAACCGTTGAAGCTGCGTATATCTGAGATTCCATTTCTGGGATGTTTTCTGCCCCATAGTGCAGGGAAGTGCGGCTGTTGAATCCTTATTATAAGTGTGATCTAGATATGCAGAGCTGTTCTGACACAAAAGCAGGGCTACGGAACAGTGATATCTGGGCTGATGGCATTGACCTTGGCTGATAAGCAGTAGTGCCGGGCAGTGCTTCAGGCTTGTGCTGACTCCGTTGCCAAAGTATCCCAGATAACTTCAATAAATAACACGTGTAGGCTTCCAAGCAGGGATGTTGCCTCGTCTGTGCCAATGTACTCTTTGGCTCATGTTGTGCTGCCTAGTAGTAATGGATTAGGTTCTGTATTCCAGATTTTATTCTGATTTTGATTATTATGATTTGTGGGTTTCTTAATTTAGTGGATTGTGTGGGTATACTGGTCAGTGGCACGTGTATAGTAATTAATCTGGACCAGATATACAGGAACTTTTGGGTTCATTTACATAACAGAACACAATGTGCAAAGTGCATAGCATCTGCCATTTTTTTACACTTTATTCTGCTCTCTGCGCTCTGTTTTGGGGTCAGTGTTAGCCACCGTTGTATTAGTGAAGGGCAGTAATGGGGAGGCACTCTTGTACCCCTCTACCAATTGCGCCCCATGGTTAAGTAAATTACCCATTGTGACTCCCCCAGTGCAGTTACCCGCCAGCAATTAGATTTCATTGGCCTCCTACAAGCTATAAGATAAAAGCAATGATTTATATGATTCCATTGGTTGCTGTTCATATATTTGCACCCGTCTTATTATTATCATATTAAATATAGCACCAAAACATTTTTGCAGTTTATTTTTTCATCATTCGCCATCAGTTTGCCTCCCAGTGGACTTTACAGTGTATATTCCCTATCAGTTTCACACCACACATGCACTATGGTCGATTTAATCAGAAGCCAGCCAACCTGACTGGCTGTTTTGGGAGTGTGGGAGGAAAAGCAGAAAGCTCTGAATTACAGGAAGGCCGTTTCTCATAGTCTCCATTTTACCCAAAAATCAAACTTTTTTTTATTTATTTTTTTCCTTTTTCTCTGATCCAAACTAAGATATAATTAATCCTTATTGGAAGCAAAACCAGCCTATTGGGTTTATTTTCTAGAAGACTTAAAGTATGAAGAACCAAATTACAGAAAGATCCCTTATCCGGAAAACCCCAGGTCCCAAGCATTTTGGATAGCAGGTCCCATACCTGTACCTGAAAGAAAGCAATGCAGTTTCAGGGAGAGCAAAAGAATTCTCAGAATAGAATGAAGCAGTACTTACCACCACTAATAAATTACAACCAGTTTCAGCAGCTACAGTACATTATGGACAAAATGCCACGACAATGATGCAAAAACAAGCCTTGTGCTCTGGTGGAACTATGCAATGACTTGTTTTACAATGTACAAGTGCAAGCTCTAATGCATCATAAAGTAATAATTAAAAAAATGAATATTAAAATGAAAGTAATAAATAAAGGAGTACTACCACCTATACAGCAAAGAAGGTTTGACCAACCATGTAGCAGTACTCCATTATTTATGAGCATTGTAGGAGGCAATACTGTATATAGGTGTACCAGTTGCAACCCCACTTAGGGCAAGGTTGGGAAAAAATATGTAGTACCTTTGCCAAGTTAAAAGCCCAGCATGAGCATTTTTAGCGTGAGTTTTGGGGTGAACACTCCCAGTATGTGCTGCTGTGGCTGAAGGGCGTAAACAACAGGGTGTTTTTTTGACATATATTGAATTGGATCAAAATAGGAGTTATTGAACTAAAGAGGTCAGAACCCATCTGCTATGAATCAAGTCCCCCTCATTCAGTCTGTGCCCTATGCCTCTTGAGTATGTCTTATTTTATCATGTTATTATGCCTTCAGACCTTGTCTGTAAACTGCACACTTGCCTGTAGCACAGCTGCCTACTCTGAGCTGTCAGTGGGAAAATATAGCTTTTGAATAGGTTGAGATGTAAATCCAGATTTTCATAAGTATTTTAGAGAGAGCGAGAGACAGAAAGCAAAAGAATCTATACTAAATGTGTGGGTGGGAACTGCCATATTGATTTTCTTGCCTGAGGCATTCCCACACAGAGCGAATGTGTCCATTCTTGTGATGCTTTCTTGTTCCATTTTTCAGAATACCTAAAAATCAACAGCCAACTGCATGGCAAAATTCTGCCAAGGAATGCATACTGCACACAGGCTTTATCCTCACTTGGCTATTCATGGTGGATAAACCCTTCTCATAAATAGGGTGTATTTTCCATTGACTCCTTTAGTGGCGTAAGCATTTATATTGTTCCTACATACTTTGCTGGCTTGAGTATTTTGCAACCCCATCCATGCTGTTTCTCTCCCAGCCCCTAAAAAAAAGTGGAGCACCAGCATTCATCTCCCTGCCAGTTCCTGTAGCGTGTATTCCCTCTATGTTCAGCCTGTATGTCCTCAATCAACGGAGAATGACCCATTTGTTCACGTGTAATGTCGTCCAGAATGGAAGCCCTTGTGTGATTCACAGTTGTGATGCCCTTGTGTGCAGGTTTGTAATCCTGTTATACAGGTTGGGGCTGCATGAATAAGAGATGCTACTAACACAACTGTGTTCACTCCGTCCTTTACCTTGTGGCTTTATTATGGGACCTTTGGGAATTAGTTTCTGCGGTAAGGCACCTTGGAACTAGGCCCCTCATAGTGAATATGTAGCCTTAAGCATCCTTTTATTTGCCTTAGTCTTTATTCCATTCTCTCCCATCCCGGAAGGGATACACCCTCATGCATTCCTCTGTTCTCACGGTGACCCCTGCCTATCCATGGAGAACTTTGCCTGAGCACTCATGCCATGGGTGTAACTACAGAAGAAGCAGACCCTGTGGCTTCAGGGGGCCCAGGAGGTATAGGGGCCCCATTAGGTCCTAATTTAAATACAATGTCAAAAAATATTGGTAAAACAAGTCAACCTCTAGACATTTTGGGGGCCCAAAAAATAATTTGCTGTGGGGCCCAGTAATATCTAGTTGACTCATGCCATCTCCTGTGCCATCGCCATGGCCCATAGAACACTCTGCATTAATAACCCAATCCTGCCCAGCAACATGTGGCTCTTGGGTTCCTGTTTCACAATCCATGACTGTTTATAGCAGAATTGGAATTACTGGGCTTTATTTCAGTTTCAGACCCTGCAACAAATGACAGGCTCTTAAGCATGAAACACTCTTGCTCTAAGCCCCCCTGATTTTGCTGCAAAGCGTGACCTTATCATTCAGAACAAGGTGCATCTCCCCACAGAGAATGCACCCTGCCTTCAGCCCACATGCTTGTCCCTGCAGAGCGTGACCTTATCTAATACAGTAGCTGGGTGCCTATCATCTCAGACAGACAGGAGCAGCAGAAGCACTGGGCCCCCCTCCCCATGCCTGTTGCTGCACTGGGCTCCCCTAGAGCTACACACTCCTGCCTGTTGCTGCAGAATGTCTCAGACAGGAAAGTGTTAGAGAGATGTTGGGGGAGGGTGCCGAGCTGAATAGAGGCGCGCGACAGGCTGCAGTTTCTATGGCAACGGCGTGAATGAGTGAACATGGAAATCAGCCGCAGACCCTCACTGCAGGAGCGAAGGAGGTGGGAAGAGGGTGCTCCTGTGTTGAGGGGGGGGTTGGGGATGTGTGGAGGGAGGGGATCTCTTGTGTGAGGAGGTGACAGAGACACTGCCTCAATGTCTAACCTTGTACCACATCACCTGGTCTTCTTCATCTCTCCCACCATTTCCTCTCTATCCCTCCCTGCCTCACTTGCATTATCATCTGCCCTTATCCTTTCCATAGCTGATCCATCCCTTTCATGGCTATCCAATGCCTGTTTTTCTGCTACACCCCCTCTACTATTTTTCATTCTCACCATCCTTCTCGCCATGTTTCTCTGTTGATAACCTTATGTGCAAAGAGAACCCCAAGAGCCATCCGACATGTCAGTCACTCTTTCCCTCTTGCAATTATGCCTCGTCCATCCCTATGTCTCCTCAGTACTTCACTGTTTATATTCTGTTTCAGCTCCCTTTCTAATTCCTGTAACCCCGTGCTCCCTCTCTCCTACCTGTGCCTCATGGGCAGGGCTTTCAAGTCTTGCTTTGTCTTTGCTTGTTATGTTGTATTTATTTGGTTTGTTTTTGTTCTTCCCCAGTGTATTGTGCACCAGAATATAAATTAACTAAACAATAATTATTCCTACCTGTGTATTCCTACCAACCAGCCCCCTAATTATGTTTCAGCTCAGTCACTTTTCCTGTTTTCCCCACCTCTGTGCCTCATTCATGCCTTCCTGTGTTTTGGTTCTCTTGTTTGGCACCTGCTGAGCCATTCTTTTCATTCTCCCTTCCTTATGCTTTTCTCAACTTTTTCTGTGTCTCAGCCCCCCCCTCCTTGTACAATCTCAGTTTCTCTTCTCATTTCCTTCTTGCTTTATCTCAGTCCTATGATTTAGGTACCAGCTCATACCATTTCCCCTGTCCCTGTGCCTCAGTCCTTTCTTCAGTTATACAGTATGTCCGCTCAGACTCTTTTCTCATTTCCCCTTTACTGAGCATTGTGCCTCTACCAGGGCTGCCGCAGGTCCCTGTGCAACAACATTTTCTGGGTTCCGCCCACCCCACCCCTTGGGCCCCACCTACCCCCACGCCACAGTAAAAATGCCACACAGACATTCTGTAAGTGCTAAAACAGTAAAATACTTTGTAAAAACCCATTGGTGGTCAGGGTCCCCTCTACAAGTTAAAAACATTGGTGGTCAGGACCCCCCCTCCTAATTTTTTTTAAAACTCACTTGTTTTCATATACCTCCAGTGTTTTTGCTCAGAGGTGACACATTTTATCTTTTTTTGAGTATACAAATTAGGATTTTGTTCGGTATGTGCCCAAATCTGCATCCCTGTTTTACCAACCCACGGGCTCCTCCTTCTCTGTATGCATTCCTTATTCACTCATATCCTCATATAAGACATTCTATCCCACTCACCTTCCCACGCTCACCCTCAATAGTTTTCCTGCTTTTCAGTAATGTCTCACTTTGATCAGATCCCTTCCATTTAACTAATGCTCTCTAATGGTATAATCCTGTTTATTAAATGGGATTTTCCTATCCCCCTTCTACTACCCCATATCATGTCCTTCAATTTGTTTCCTATCCTTAGCTATTTTTGTTACATGCTACCCAGTTGCCTCACTCAGTTGGTTTTCATTTTTTCTTATTTGTGTTTTTTGCCTTATTTAGATTTTAATTCAGCAGCTCTCCAGATTGGAGTTTCAGAAATCTGGTTGATTGAGTCCAAGCTACCCTAGCAACCATGCACTGATTTGAATGAGAGTCTGGAATGTGAATAGGAGAAGATGAGTAACAAAAAGTGGCAATAACTATAAATTTGTAGCCTTACAGAACATTTGTTTTTAGATGGGGTAAGTGAACCCCATTTGAAAGTTGGAAAGAGTCAGAAAAGTAGGCAAATAATAAAAAACTATGAAAAATAAATAATAAAGACCAATTGAAAAGATGAAGTTTCATTACAGGCAGCTGTTAGAATTGATACAATAGTTGCTAATATTCCACAGATGCTGCTGAGAAATGTATCCACTAAATGTTGCTTAATTGTAACAATACAGAATCTGCGCCTGAATTACTGAGCTGCCAGACTGAAACACCACAGACAGGAACTTAAATCTTTGGAAAAACGATCAACACCCAAAACATGGAAAGCAACTTGAGAAAAAGCCTTTATATGTGGTGAACAAGCTGAAAACAACTGAACTGAAACTGAGTGTTAAGAAGATCCCTTTATGTGTTCCCATAAACCTCAGTTTTTTTAGTCCTTACTTTAATTGAAGCCGTTATTTCACCCTCGTTTTTACCATTAAACCTTGTTTTCCCATTTCTTTGCTCTCCTCATTGCTTCCCTGATTGCTTGTTTCATTGCCCCTACTGTCCCCTTCATAAGCCATAACCCAGTCTAATTTCCTGTGCTAATCACTTCCTATTTCTTCTCTTTTATCTGAGTTAAATTCCCAGCCTATCTCCCCTCCCCTTTCTGCTTTGCCTCCTCCTCCTCCCATTAATAACATACTTCAGCCCCTTCTAAATTCTCTCCACTCTCCCACTCCTTCAGCTTTAACATATCCTGTTCTCCATTGCTTCCTGATTCCCAATTTGCTGTTTACCCTGCCTGCTCCACTCTTACTGCCCCTCTCTCTATTTCATCCTTTCTTTGTCTCAGTCTCAGTGATCTTTCTCCCCCTCTCCTAATGCCTTGCTGTGCCCCCTGTCCTCCTGTGCCTCAAAACACTTCTCCCTCCCTCTGTCTCACACACAACATTTACATTCTGCTGCTGTGTCTCTTCTGTCCCCATCTTAAAGTAACAGATCTCACAGTTCAGGGGGAGGGGGGAGAACATTCTATGTATACAGGAATGCTGTTGTGCATTTTTTTTTCTAACAAATTGGTGCCATTTGCAGGTCAGGAGAGCAGTGGTCATCCATACATCACATATATTGGCACTAATG
The DNA here is from genome assembly GCF_017654675.1 of Xenopus laevis. Classification (NCBI taxonomy): domain Eukaryota; kingdom Metazoa; phylum Chordata; class Amphibia; order Anura; family Pipidae; genus Xenopus; species Xenopus laevis. The sequence continues at coordinate 35,182,952 of NC_054385.1, forward strand.
TTGGCTTATGCATGTGGGAAACTGGGTAGAATTAACGGAATCTGCACAGTATGTGATCCCTGGATTCTGCTATAGTTTGCAGAATATGATGAGAAATTCATGACCGTTTCTGTGCAACCTGCAGGGAAAAGATGTGGGAGTAGGAATGCAGAGGAGGAGAATTAGTCCACAGCATTGCACTCTCTCTTCTATAGTCTGTGCCAAAAGAGTGCAGGATGCTGGGAGTCGTGCCATGTGCAGCTCAGGATGGATTCTCTTGCTTGTCAGGAACTAAAAATCTTGTGTTTAAATCGTGTGAAAGCACAATATGAAGCAGATGAACAAGAGCGGGGGATCTGAAAATGGCAAATGACACGATGCTTTCAGTAAAGGATGAGAGAGAGGAGAGGTGAACGAATGGCATGGATCAAAACTGACCTGACTCAAGGCTCTCTCTTTTTCATATGGATCAGTTGAAAGAGCCACTAAACTTACAATGCAAGTTGCTTGATATGAAACAGCTGCTGGTATCATGCAGAACTGGATATAGGCATTTGTATGTGCATGCACCGTTCACCGTGACTTCTAATATATTTCATTTTTGCAATTGGAGGGAACAAGATCTGTTATGGTACTAGGGGTTTTCAGGGGCGGGATATGAGAATGTGTGGAGATGAGAGACAGTTTTGCAGCGTGGCAACTATGTAACTACTTTGGCCAGTACAAATGACACTTAGAGGCCCATTTATCAAAGTCCGAATTTATCAATCAATTTTTCTAAAAACAACTCCAAATCCGCACGTGTTTTTATTAATACACTTTCCCGAAAATTTTGTTTGCTGGGAAAAAAAACGAAACAATTACGGAAAAAAAAAGAATTGTAAGAATTTTTCGGATTTTCCACCCAAAAACTTTTTTCAGATTTTTGCCCGAAAACCAACAACATTTTTGGATTATTGCATGAAACCTAGCGCAGATCAAATTACTTTCCATGGACTTATAAGCAACATCGGCAGGTCAGAGATGCCGGATTTTCGGATACTGACTTTTTCCGTTCTCGGGGTATAATACATCTTGAAAAATTTGTGGGTTTTTTTTTCCACTAAAAATTCGCATTTTATAGTAAAAAAAAATACGATTTTTTTTCAGGTATTTGGCATTTAGAGTATTATAAATAACCCCCTTGGTGTCAGAGTTAATAACTGGGAAGAAACATAACAGTTAGGAAGGCCAGTATTTCTTTTTTTTTTTTACTAGAAATGATGGCACCGGCATCTGTAAGAGCAGAGGACTAGAAGTGCAGGGAACTAGAGGGCTGCTAATGCCACACTGAGATGCACTGACCAATCAGTCGCACCCACGCTACAATTTCAATTAAAGTAATTGGCTCTACAGCCGAACGTGGGCAAGTTTTGGGCACTGCTTCTCAATAGAACAGATGGGTCCAAACCACTATTTTTACACTTAATATTTCAGAGGATCCTGTTTATGGAAGACATGAATGCCAGTTGGGTATGTGTGGAAAGGCAGTCTATCTGGTGGGCATCTGTCATCAGTGAAAAAAATCTTAGAAGGGAGGGAGAGCGTATTCAATGATGGTTACCTATCTGACATTCGTATTTTCCACATACTGAAATATTCTGTGATCTGTGCCTGTGTTTCGTGGGAAAATGAATTTGACCTTTGATAAATCTGCTTGTTAGTGTGAACTGAAAATGTTGCACAACCACTGCTGTTAAACATGTGGCCACCCTGTTGCTTTTGAACTACAACTCCCAGAATCCCACAAGCCTTTTACTTGTCATCCAACAACTTGATTTTGATTATTGTCTAGCCCTGATATTAAGTGTTACTGTTCATTTGGTTCCTTATGCCCAACCACTAGATGTTACTGGGCCCCACAGCAAATTATTTTTCAGGCCCCCAAAATTTCTAGAGGTTGACCTGTTTTAGCAATATTTATTGAAATTGTATATGAATTGGGGTCTCATGGGGCCCCTATACCTCCTGGGCCCCCCTGCAGCCGCAGGGTCTGCTTCCTCTGTAGTTACACCCCTGTGCCCAAGAGGCAGTTGTTTTTACCACCCCTGCTAAACTGGCTGTTTTGACTTGTGAGTAATCTTAAAATATGTAAAAGGAACACATACTATACAGTCTGTATAAGAGGAGGCAGAATAAGAACAGCATGTAATATGCAGGAACATGTTTTCCCTTGTGTGTTCTACATTATATGTAGTTGTGTGTATATTTTGTGTTTCCAAAATGTTGCAGGTGTGTATTTACTGAACTGCTTATGGCCTACTTACTGCAACACATACATTTAGTCTGTATGCAGCACACTATGCAATGTGTGAAATGAATGAAAGCAGTGTCTATCGTCGGGATATTTAAAATGCAGGGCAGCCCACATAAAACAAACAGGATGCTGCCATTTGTACAAAAATAGTGTGTCCAAAAAAACTTTTTTTTTTTTTGTAATATTCTTTTATGTTTCTAAAGCCATAGAAGGGATTCCAGATTGTGTCCTTGTCCTCTTGCCTTGTGTATTGAAATGCTGTTGTTGTTGAAATGTTTGTTCCCATTTATAACCACCCATTTATTCTTCTCGCCAGATCACTTGGACCCTGTCAGCCATCCCGATGCCTGTCTACCCTGTGCTCTGCCTGTGTAGTGCAACATGTGAGTGACATCCTTTGAGGGCGGACCTGTATTCCTGTTGCTACCAGTGAAGTGTCCTTGATGCGAGAGCTATACTACTTGGACCATGCATGGGGTTGGGCTGAAAGTGTCCCCCAGGAAACTGAGTCTGGTCCTGTGGGTTCTGAGTGTCACGTCCCGTGTGATGTTCTCTCATGCACAGGTGTATTCTCAGACTGTCAACACACACTACGGCAAACTGCGTGGCACACGTGTGCCCTTACCAAGCGAAATCCTGGGTCCTGTGGATCAGTACCTGGGAGTTCCCTATGCTGCACCTCCCATGGGAGAGAAACGTTTCCTCCCACCAGAGCCACCACCATCCTGGTCTGGAATAAGGAACGCCACCCATTTCTCCCCAGTGTGCCCTCAGAACATACAGAATGCAGTACCAGATATTATGATGCCAGTTTGGTTCACTTCAAACTTGGACACTGTCACAGGGTACTTGCAGGAACAGAGTGAGGATTGCCTGTATCTCAATATATATGTGCCCACAGAGGATGGTGAGTAGTGAGGGGTGAAGTAAGACCCCCTCCAAACATCTGCGTTTTTAGCAGGCTTTTGTGTTGTCCCTCCAGTGTTATGATATCCACAGCATGGAGGGGAGGGTGTGTGCTTGCTGCATGTTGTACATCAGAAACAATTAGTGCTATTTGCTTCATTTCCAGCACTGTCTCCCACCCTATAGCCATTTGTGTTTCACAGCCAATCGTAGGCTGCCTATTCCCTGTCTCCCTCGATCTTGATTTTCCTCCTAGAAAAATAGTGCTTGTCTGTCACCATTTGTATATCTCTTTTATTTCCCAGTACACATTCAAGGTCTAACCTTTCCCTTCCACCTGTGATCTCTTTAATGCCAGTAACCCACTTAGCCTCTAAGATCTTATATTCCCACCATTTCCTTCCAGATTTTCCCTTAATCATCAATGGCTCTCGATTTTGTTGATCACCCATGGGTAGTCCTTTCATTTTTAACTGAGCCTCCCTGTTCAATGAACACCTCCCTTACTCCTTTGTTGTCCCTCACTATGACTTATGCTTCATGATTCAACCCAAATTTCAAACATTCAAGTTCTGTGTATTTTCCTCTAGTCATTTATAACTTTACATCTTTGTTCTCATTCTCCATTGAAATGCTATTCACATGCCCTATTTGAGTTTTGACTTGTCTACATGATCTGCTTTATAGACCAGCCCTATAATGCTTTTATTTTTTTGTTCTACTTATATCACTGTATATTCATGCTTTTATTTGCTTTGTATATTCTTTGCTTATCTTATCCTCTGTGCATTTCTTGAGGTGGTTGTACTCCCTGTTGTACCTAGATCGTGGTACCCTTTATTTACTTGGTTTCACTAGACCCTCTACATTGTTTTAGGTCTGAGCACATTCTTTACAGTTCCTCTTCTTTTGGCATTTCTCCTACACTCTTCCCTTTGCATCCTGCATTCTGCTCTTCTTTTCCCACTTCTCCAATGCCACCCGTATTTCCCATCTGTTTTGTCTAGTTTGCTGTTATTGTTGTTGGTTTATAATTATCTTCTGGTTGCTTGTCTGCCTTTTTTTTTTATAAGATCCTCATGTGTTGCTCTCACTACCTTCCCAAGGTGGAACTAGAGCCTCACGTATATGTAGAGCCCATATTTTTGATCCCTAAAACTACTTTATTCATCTGTCAGTCCCAGAAGATAAGTTTATACATGATTCTAGTCCCCCTACAGTAAAGCCATTTTTAGGGGCCCTTTTCAATTTAATATCGATTTATTAGGTTCATGGGAGTTCCATTATCGATTTATAATGCCTAGCTTGGCGCCTTTATAAAATATATATTTGGATTTGTTGCTGGAATGCTCTTAGCCTCTTTATTCAGTTTTTGATTTTTTTTCACCTCTTGTTTGTTTTTTTCTTATACTTCAGTTTACTCTTTTTTTGTGTATGTGTCTCCCTTTTTTTAATGAGGTTAATGAGGTTAAACGTATGCCTTACTCTAGATAACTGTTTTGGTATCACCCTCCTTCCATCATTTTCTGATTATAATTTTTCTCATTTTGGCTTGTAGGCATTTGCCTTACCATTTTTCTATTTCTTTTTTTTGCCATTTCAGACTGCTTACACCACTATCCATTATTATTCTTGTTTAATCTATGCCATTCTTAGCATGCTTTTAGCCCCTTCCATATCTGACTTTATTTTCTTTCCTCGAGTTTTGGGTAACTTCTTAATTGCAGTTTTTAGCTCTTGGGGGTCACTATCCACCCCTCAGCCTCAGATACATATTCCCCTTCTTTGACATTAGTCTTTCCATTTCTCCAGTTTCATACTCTCTGCCCTCTTTATTTACACCTTACTCATAATCCCTTTTTCTCATAATATGCCTGCTGTTATCAGTTTTGGATCTGCTCTTTGTAGTTCAGTCTAGAGGACACTTCACTTTTTTGGGTCATGGCCTTAGCCTCTTTTATTTTTTTTCAGGAATGCTTAACTTACCAAACAAGCATGAAGGATCTATTTTGACTTCTCGTATTCTGACTTTTAACTCCTCCTGACTGAATTTGCTTCCCTGCTGCATTCATAATTATTCTTTCCATTCCCAGCGTCACTTTTCCTCACCATCATTTTCTGAGATGTTTTCATTCCATTCACTATTGCAGTCTTGGCCTTATTCCTCCTGTCTCCCTCCATTATCTGCATTCCTTTTCAGTTCTGAGTCTTTCTCAGCTCAACATTCCTTCTTCCCCAAGCTGTATATATTTTGGATTTGGGTGTATATTTTGTCAGGATTCTGGGCCACACATACCTCACCCCCAATATATAGAATTGGGGAATGCGTGGTGTTATGTTTGACATGGGTTTTGCTCTGCCACTCAGCACCTCTCAGCTAATTAGGCCAGAGAGCTGCTAAGTGCCAAAAACGTAGCCCCACTGCCCTGCACTATTAGGTACTTGTCCATATGAGAAGATTTGATGGGTCTGCATGGGGCAGGGACCACCAGGATTTCCTGGCACATAAGGCTTTATACCCCCTCACACAATGAGAGGGAGCACAGCCACAGCAGGCTTGCATGACTCCCCAAGGGTGGATTCTCCTATTATTTTGGAGTCTTTTATTCATTTTACAGTAAAGCGGATTTCCAAGGAGTGTGTCCGAAAACCCAACAAGAAAATATGTAGGAAAGGAGGTATGTAATTCCAAGGTGAGGGTGCAAAACCAACCCTCCTCCAGAGAGATGTTGGTAGATGAAGCAATTATGTATAAAAGATAAGTGGCTGGCTGTGAGGGAAAGACATGACTTACCCTAATATAGAGTGGAAGATGCAACCAGAGCACCATGAGAGGGAAAAAAAAATGTAGCAAGACATTCCATTCTGGAAGGAAATAAAAGTATTACGGGCTGATTTACTAATAAATGTGCTGACTTGCACCTCGGCAGTTACCAATGGAAACCAGGCAGCAATTCCTTTTCGTTTTTACCACCAGTTAAAAATTGAAATCATAGATCTGATCGGTTGTTATTGGTAACTGCACTGGTATAAATTAGCCTTCATGTTGATTAATTAGATCTGGCCATTGATGGGATAACACATGCACTGCACTGAAGTTATCGACAACGGACAGAATCATTTAGACAAATAATTTAGAGAATAATTTAGACAAATAAGATAGGATTAGATTTCAGCTAGGACCTCAGAGGCACGGGAACAAAGATTTTATATATATATAAATATATATATATATAGCAACAATTCTATCATTTCATAAAAAGGGGAGAATATGTAGGATTTTACTGTAATACAAACCAATGCATGAATTACTTGAATAACAAGCAAGTAAAAGACAAGCATATTTTTATATTATAACAGAAATATGATGGGATTGGCAAAGATCCAGCATGGGAAATTAGAAACATCCATCGTTTAGCAAGAGGTGAGACAGGACATACCACTGCTGAGGGAGGGAAGTATGATTTCCACCTGTACAAAGTTGATGACGGATTGTGGCTTGTGGAAGAGGACCTAGACCTATTTACTGAATCCTTAACCAAAAAAGACGTTACTTATCATCACTAAGTCCCCCATTGCTTCCACAAGATACAGCAAAACACCTGGTCCTTCGGCTAATATATAAATAACCTATATTTTTCCTTTCACCCGGAAACTCCAGGAATATTGTTTTAGAGGCCGCTGGTGGTAGTTTCTTTTTGTGATGAGCAGAAAGGCTCCTGTCACTGATGAGACAGATATACTGATGACAGGACCATACACTTCATAGGGTGGCTCTCTTCCTGTTATATACACTGAATAAAGTGTTCCATAATTAGTTGCCGTTTCATGCATTTATCTTGTCCTTGTTTGGATGACCATTGTTTTACAGTATTGCTTAGTTTAACCTTTAAGGGATATTTACCTTTAAACTGTTAGTCTAGGAAAGGTCAGCAGTCACTTCTAATGGCAGCCCTGATACCTAAATAATGTAAATTGTGAGACTGCATGTAATTCAGCCATAGGCAATCTACAGCATTCCAGCTGATGCAGAATTACAGATCCCAGCAAACCCTGCTTTGTGAAGCAAATGCAGGGAGTTATAATGTGGCAGAGAGTGCCAGAGATGCTACACCTGACTCTATATCTGTGTGACATTAAAATAATTACCTCTTAAAGTAATCACACTCGGTTTTAACATACAGCGCATGTATTCTGCCACAAAATCACATTCAAAAAATTGTTAGCCCTCTTAATGTCTTTTAGCTTGCATGCTAGTCATTGAGTATTGTATCCCCAAAATATAAACAAACTGTCCGACTTTGAAGAGCAGTCCATTAAAATTGGGTTCAGTTTGCCAAGAATACAGATGAATGCGTTGTTCTGAGACTGAGAGCATTATATACAGATAATCTGATATATTCAGGGCAATATCTGTTACTCTTAAGCTGCAGAGGCCTCATTTACTCTTTTACAAATCAATAATGATAATGGCCATTTTTTTTAATGCCCATAATGCAGCAATTTTTCTTAGAATTAGAATGCACTCACACAGCTTAGCATGTGATGCGACAATGCATGCACTGATTAGTGCCTGTGTTTTTTGTGTAAGATGCAACAAACCTTTTCTCTCTGGGGATGGCATCACTTCGGCCATTCCAGTGGTGGTAATTTCAGGGTTCCCTTGGAGATGTGCGTAATTATACAGAACAGAAATTGTCGCTGCCGCAAATTGTTAGCATCATGGGTGCAAGCATCTTAGTGAATGGCATGCTTAATTTTGTGTCCATTTTAACACTTTGCAATTGAGGCTTCAGATGTATAATAAGATGCTTGTTATGTAAAAGCCTAACAGGCTGCAGCTGCTGAAATGGATTATCTATACAGAGGGCTTCTTAGTGGACTTATGATTTGTTTTGACTGTGCTCGCAGGGATCAGGAAGTAGAGTTTAGTGCAAGGTACACAAAAAAACATATGTATTTCCTAATTAAAATATAAGGCACAAGCTATTTTCCTTGAACTCATGTTGAAGAAGGTGGTTTACTGCCCCTTAAAAAAAAAATCAAATGTATAAAAAAAACGTAAATCATTTAAAAAATCTCATGTATCATAAAAACATTGTTATACTTTCTAGATTTACCCAGTAAGTGCTACTCTGCCTGTAAAAAGATACCCCATACAAAACTTTTTAATTAAATTTTGGCGCCCCCTTGAAGGAGCGTGTGGCTCACCAACTCCGTTTCTCTTCCTGATATGTATGGAGTTCTTGGAGGGTGGGGATAAAAGTGGCCATACACGGGCAGATAAAGCTGCCAGTATCGGTCGTTTGGACCAATTTGACAGCTTATCTGCCTGTGTATGGGGGCTTCCGACGGGTCTTCCCAATCGATATCTGGCCACGATATCGATCGAGAAGGTTTGATTCTTAACCCACCGACCCGTCAGAGCCCCTTGGCGTATCGTAATTCGATTGTTCGGGCATATGGCCGAACGTTCGAATTACCCCCGATATAGCCATGCGTCAGTGGCATATCGGGGAAAGGTCCGCTCGTTTGGCGATGTGGCCAAACGAGCAAATCTTTGAGTCTATGGCCAACTTAAGTCCCAATAAGCTGAGAAGTTATGTAAACAGTGCCCCAGACTTTCCGGAGGCAGCAGCAAAAACTGTGAGGTTAGCTCACGTTGATCTGTTTCCGGCAGTAGCACTCTCCTGTTAGTTTGTCCCCCCGATATGTTTGGGGTTCTTAGGGTGCAGGCATAAGGAAACATGGAAAGTGTCACTATCCCTTTACAGATCACTGTGCCTTTAAAAGGGAGCATATTTAGTACATTGTCCTACATGTGTTAGAATCAAGTTCCTTTATAGAAATCATTTTGTTTCACTAAAGAGGTAGTTTTCAGATGCAATGCTTATATAAATAACTCCTTCCAGTATTTAGTGTCTCTCCAGACTGGCCAGTGTTTCCATATACAGTATGTGATCCTCAAGGCAATATAACAATCTACAGAATATATAACCTACAATAGTAATATTCAGGTGCACCATCACAAAGCGAGGACTGACCTTCAACTAATACAACCTCATTGAATTTCCTACTCTATATAATTTAAGGGTCCGTTTCTAGAGCAGCTGGGTGTTTGGATGGTTGCCTGTATCTCACTGATGCCGGGTTATTGTTGTGTAGGCTTGCTTCTTTCTCACACTTGGATTTAGATGAACACAAAAAGACCCCAGAACATAGATAAAATGATATGTATGCAAATCAGAATGATTATTTACTTATTTATTTCACACACGTTACCCCCACTCCCATGTTAATCAAGTATGTTGTAGCCCTTGTGTGCTCACAAACATTGACTGGCACCACAACTTATCTTGTATTACTGCATCTTTACTCGGCCACATGCAATAGATAAACCTCAGCGGGTCGGTTTTAGGGCAGGGTAGAAAGATCATTTGAAGAAGGCCCATCATGGGCTAATGTAATTAAAGATAAAAGTATATATTATATTGAGTTATGGTTAGATATTTTCATTAGGGATGTTCAGTTTGCAGCCCTTCAGCAGTTCACTGATTCATGTAATTCTCCTGACCCAGATGCACACCCCATTCAAGATCCCCCCTTTCTGACCCTAGCGCCTAAAAATCATACATAAACTCCTGAGATATCATAAGGTTCTCCTCTATATGTTTGATTGTGCCTAGTATATTTTTCCATACACTTACAGTATCTTCACTTTTGCTCCTGGTCTCTTCTAAAGTTCCAAATATCCTTCTGTCGGCTTCACAAATTGCCTCAGGCTCCGAACACAAACAATTCCCATATTTTTCATTATGTGAACACTTATCTCACCTCACTTGTCAGCAGTGTGGCCCTAGTGAACCTATGGAAGCTTCTTTCTCATATTTGTCATGTTTGCAGTGCACCACGGGACCTTGCACTTGAGCTCATTATGTGTTACTCCGTCAGTGTTAGGCCCCCTAAATCAAGGTCAACGGCCATATACTGAGAACTCCAGTCCTGTTATCTCTTGAATTCTCTTGTCTGTTTCTGTTTGCTCGGCTCTGTCTCCTGCTCTGCTCAGGACCCAGCGCTAAGAAACAGGGCGAAGAGTTATCGGATAATGACGAAGACGAGGAAGGAGGTATTTTTTGGCTGAGGCTGATGCATGGAACCTGTAATCATTATATTCTCCTTATTTTCCCACTTCTACTCTCTCTTCCTAACTTCTCTGTACACCCTTAAGAATACTTCAGTAGTGGGTTCCTCTTTTTCCCCATCCATTTCTACAACTCTCCATTCTTTTTCTTCTTCTTCTGTGCATATTTTCCTCCTCTTCACATAGACAATGAAAAACTTTTCTAGTTAGAACACACTACCAGTTTGTCTCCATGTCATGCCACCTCGGATTAGAGCCCTTTTAGGGTTGTAAAGTTCTAAGAGAGTAGGACACACTTATTATTTTATATATTTAGGGCAGCAGTGATTGGTGAAAGCCAAGAGGAGAAACATGCAGTTCACATAATCTAGGGATCTTGTGGAACAAATGGCCCCTGGACCAAGACACAAAGGAAAGATTTCTTTTAAGTAGAAGAAGAATAGTACAATAGTACATTTTTATTTTTCATTTATTCCTAGTATTCTAACCCCAGCCCATTCTCTTAATCATCTCACTTGTCTCTTATGCTGTTGGTTTGACCTCATGATTATTGAGCAGATCTCAGCTGCCATGGTCATTTATGGTGCATTTGGGCACATTATAGAATGCTGGAAAAGCATGTCATACCATTAACTTACTCTTCTTCACCATCACCTCCTTACCACTGGCTATTAATTGGATCTCACATATGTAATTGCTGAAAATTCTCATGTGGGTATATAAAGAATAATATTACTTCTTCAATATTGGTATGATTTCTTTTCTATCTTTCTGCCAAGAACACCCTTTACCATATAGATTTCTTTTTTTTTTTTTTGTAGTTCCATTTCACCTTGCTTCACTTTAAAAGGCACCTTCTTAGGACCATACCATTATACCCTACTCTCTCTCTCTCTCTCTCTCTTTATGGAAACCCTGGTCCTGAGAATGTACCATTGTGAAATATTGCATGAAGTGCATGCATTGTGTATTCTTTAGCTTGAGAGGTGGGGCTGATTCATAAAGTAGATAACGTAGCTGGGTATGAGTTTGTGATGGGTTTTCCGTGGATTATATGTCACGTAATTATGGTGTGATCCTTTGCCAAATCAGAGCAGATTCTTGCAGTGTCCCGTGTCATGGCTTGCGTGTTGGTAACTGCACTTGGTCATGGTCTGCTGCTGTGAGCTGCCAGTGAAACCGCCAGCTGTATGTCATGCTGTTTTGACCAGGTCCATTAACTTTTTTCTTCATCTACAGATATCCGGGACACGGGAGCCAAGCCCGTCATGGTTTATATACACGGAGGATCATACATGGAGGGCAGTGGAAACATGATCGATGGCAGTGTACTGGCCAGCTATGGGAATGTTGTAGTCATCACCTTGAATTATCGTGTGGGAGTTCTGGGTCAGTGTGCCAATTCCCTTTACCTATACCCTTGGTATCTAGCATTGCTTGACCTTATTTTACTGCCTCTGCAATTTTCATATTTCAAGTTTTTTGTCTGATTTTGTTTGTCTTCCTTTCACGTACTTCCACTTATTCTCCCCCCCCCATGTGTCTATGCTTCTGTAATTATTGATCTGAGACTTAATAATTGATGAAGCTATTTATTTGGCATCCACGGAGAGCTGTTAGAGATAATTAGTCCCCCGAGGATGGTAGGAATAGGCCTTGGGGGAGGAGAGGATATAGATATTATAACATTTTTTCTATCTTTTCATTTTTTTAAGCCTTTTTCATGCCTTCTTTTACACTTTATTTTTTTATTCTTGGAATTGGGGATGAAAAGGCTAATTAAATATTCAAACATTCTCATGATCACCTTACCATGGAGTCAGTTAAGTACCTACTGTTTAGAATCTTTATCCAGTACAGATATGGGACTTGTTATCTAGAATTCTTGGGAACAGAGGCTTTCCTGTAAAGGTTCTTTCCATAATTTTCGTTCTCCATACTTTAAGGGGGTTATTTATAAAAATCCAAATTTTTCTGATGTTTTAAATTAAATTAAACAAAGTCTTTACTCTTATTTATCATTAAAAAAAACAAAAACAAATCGATAGGAAAAAAACACAACTTTTTTGGATTGTTGTGTGACTAGATTTTTCATATTTGACGCCTGAAAAGTCAGAATTTTTCATGAAATCATTAGAAAAGACCTAAATGTTTGGATTATCGTACCAAACCCAGCGCAAACCATAATGTCCTAATGACCTCATTGACCTTGACAGGTTGAAGATGGATTCTGAATTCTGACTTTTTGCTTCCTTGGGGTACACTAAATCTCGAAAAAAAATTCAAGTTTTTAGCATTTGGACAATAACCCCCTAAATCTCCTAAAAAAACATTTAAACATTAAGTAAACCCAATAGGATTACTTTGCCTCCACTAGAGATTAATTTAATCTTAGTTGGGATCAAGTACAATCTACTATTGTTTTTATTATTATTATTACAAAGAACATTTTTTGGATTATTTGATAAAAAATGAAGTCTGTGGGAGATGGCCTTCCCATAATTCAGAGCTTTTGGATAACAGATCCCATACCTGTACTAGCCAAAAAGATGAATACATTGCAGACCCGTCCCTTGTGTATTTGTTTTTGTTCTAACGCAGGGTTCTTAACTTTTTTAACTGGACCCCAAATTATTTTGTGATTTCAGCTCAGGACCCAAAATTCAGTGTAGGATTAATAATCCGTCTACCTTCAATTACTATTGTCTGCTGCAGAAGGATATTTCACTGTATTACAGGGCGTCATGGGGAGCCATTCAGCATGGAGACCCAGTTCTGGTCCCATTGCCAAAGAATCACTGTTCTAATGGAATATTATTATTTATAGGTTTTCTGAGCACTGGAGATCAGGCAGCTAAGGGAAATTACGGACTTTTGGACCAAATCCAGGCCCTACGGTGGGTAAGCGAGAATGTGGCGTTCTTTGGAGGCGACCCTCACAGGATTACTGTATTTGGCTCTGGCATCGGAGCATCGTGCGTCAGCCTCCTCACTCTGTCTCACCACTCTGAAGGTATGTAGATTGCATGACATTCAAATATAATGATGTGTAGTGTCTTGATTACATAATGATCTTGTTTTGTATCTACCCCAGTGCTGCTCCTTCCCTTCCCTCTTTGTTCCTTGTGATTGTATGCTTTACTGACATTCATTTTTTTTGTATCTACTTGTTCTGTCCATGGTACACCTTTTAATCATCCACTGACCTCATCATAATGTCTACATTACCCCGTGACCCCATGTCTGTGTGTCTGTCCCACCACATTTAAGGTTTAAGGATCATCTGACATTATTCCATGAATTCATCATCCGATGTCTGTGTCTGTGGGCGGCTCTTAAGGTACAGAAATTATTCCTGTGCTATATTTCTCAGTATATTGTTATCCTCTAACTAGGCTCAACTACAAGTATCGCTCTGCAGGCGATGCCCAGCTTTTACGTTAGCTCTTTTCATCACTCGCTTATTTCCCTCTTTTCACCTTTTTTTGTTTTCTATCCTTCTTTATATTTTTCTTCACTCCTCCCTCCCCCACCCCCAATTTTCTGCACCCTCCTTTTTTCTTCTTTAGAAAGATCCTCTTGTGCTGTGTTTTTCCCTGGCACACACTGAGACCAGCTGGGCAGGAAGTTGAGCTGCTGATCTTTTTATACGTGTGTCTGTCTCACAGTGGCTGATGGTGGAACTTAAACCAAAATCATCCACTTCAAAGACACAGGGATTCTGAATGCAAAACAATATATAGGCCCCTGTAATTCTTTGTATTTTCCCTCCATGTTGTAATGGCTTGAGCTATCTTTTAATATAAATAATAGTTCAGTATCTAACGCCGGCCTTCTATGACAGGTCTGTTTCAAAGAGCTATCATCCAGAGTGGATCGGCCTTATCCAGTTGGGCGGTCAATTACCAACCAGTGAAATACACACGACTACTTGCTGAAAAAGCGGGCTGCAATGTGCTGGACACCGTGGACATGGTGGATTGCCTGCGACAGAAGAGCGCCAAAGAGCTAGTGGAGCAAGATATTCAGCCTGCTCGTTATCATGTAGCTTTTGGCCCAGTAATTGATGGGGACGTGATTCCAGATGACCCTGAAATCCTCATGGAACAAGGAGAGTTCCTGAACTATGACATCATGCTAGGGGTCAACCAGGGTGAAGGGCTCAAATTTGTGGAAAATGTGGTGGATGCAGAAGATGGTGTTTCTGGAAGCGATTTTGATTACTCCGTTTCCAACTTTGTGGACAATCTGTATGGGTACCCAGAAGGCAAAGACACACTTCGTGAGACTATCAAGTTTATGTACACTGACTGGGCTGACCGAGACAACCCCGAGACCCGCCGCAAAACTCTGGTCGCTTTGTTCACTGACCATCAGTGGGTTGAGCCCTCAGTTGTGACTGCTGACCTACACGCCCGCTACGGTTCACCCACATACTTCTATGCCTTCTATCACCATTGCCAGAGCCTAATGAAACCTGCTTGGGCTGACGCTGCCCATGGAGACGAGGTGCCCTATGTTTTTGGAGTCCCCATGGTGGGTCCAACAGATCTGTTCCCTTGTAACTTCTCCAAGAATGATGTCATGCTGAGTGCTGTGGTTATGACTTACTGGACTAATTTTGCAAAAACTGGGTAAGTATTAATAGAAAAGTCTGCCTGTGTGTGAGGATAGTTTTGCACCCAGGAGCAAAAGAAAAGGCTCAGAGGGAGTATTATTCATATATGGGGGGACACTGTGTTTGTTGTATGCAGGGTTTATTCATTTTGGTATACTTGTACAGTGAACTGTGGCTCCAGGAATGCTTTTGTGATGTGTAGGGGTGCGGAGAGATTAAAAACAGAAAAAAATGCTATAGAAGAGATGGAGTGGAAATTAAAGAAGCTTTTAAATGTGTTGTTTTGATTTAGGCAGAATTGTCCTGTTTGACTGTTAACACTCATATTGAATCCTTCTTTCCCAGTGATCCTAATAAACCTGTGCCACAGGATACCAAGTTCATCCACACCAAGGCAAATCGATTTGAGGAGATGGCATGGTCAAAATACAGCCCACGGGATCAATTCTATCTACACATAGGCTTAAAACCACGAGTGCGTGATCACTACAGGGCCACCAAGGTGGCATTCTGGAAGCATCTAGTACCACACCTGTACAATCTACATGATATGTTTCACTACACCTCTACTACTACCAAGGTTCCACCATCAGACACAACACAGAACTCTCACATTACACGTCGGCCCAAGGTCTGGGACACAAAGCGCCCAGGTGTCTCACCAACCTTTAATGGTCCAGTAGCCAAGTGGGATCCAGAACTAGATCCTGTGGACCCTGTGGTAATTCAGGATCCACGGGACTACTCAACAGAGTTAAGTGTTACAATTGCTGTGGGAGCCTCCCTTCTGTTTCTCAATGTCTTGGCCTTTGCTGCTTTGTACTACCGCAATGATAAAAGACGTCAGGACACTCAACGCCAACCAAGCCCACAACACCCAGCTGTCAATCGGGATCCAACACACAGTCCTGTTCCTCCTGAGGAGCTAAACTCTCTACAGATAAATGCAGGACACACTGAATGTGAGGGTGGGGTTGTTTCCAGCCTTGATAACCTGCGTCTCCCCACCCTTCCCGATTATACGCTTACTTTGCGCAGATCTCCTGATGACATCCCACTCATGACACCTAACACCATCACCATGATCCCCAACTCACTGGTGGGACTACAAAGCCTTCACCCATACAACACCTTTTCTGCTGGCTTCAACAACACTGGTCTCCCGCACTCACACTCCACCACTAGAGTATAGCGTCCCACTATGTTGCCCTTCCCCTTGCCCTATCAAAGAGCCACCACAAGATGTCTACAGACAAGGGGGAGGGATAATTACACATTCCATACCCCCTAGAAGAGGGGGATAGGTGTGGAAACTTTTCTTTTTAGGGAAAAAGTGGCTGCTCCGTTATAGCCCTGAACAAAAACACGTGTTCTCTGTTTTTTGCTTCCTCGAGTGAGGAGGCACACAGATGGTAAGAACATCATGGCTACTGATAAATGTATAGGTTTGCAGAGAAATTCATAATTGTGTTTTGTGGAATAAAACTAGCAGTATCCAGGTGAATTATAAAAGTCAGGAGGTAAATAAACCCAGTATAATGACTATGGCCCACTCTTGATACACCCCAATATCATTTGCCCTCCTTACACCTTTCTATACTTCTACTTCCAGAAGCTGTTATAATGAAGAGTGGAGATCAACTAGTTAATTCCTTGGTGAATATGGGGGTGGGTGGGCGTTGAGTCCAATACTTGTATTTTTTACATTCAGACCAGAGGTTTTTCCAAGATCTGTGAGTAGGGTGGCTATGTGTTTGGATGTGCTAGCAGGAAATCAGTTGGAGTTGGAGCTTCAGACAAACATTTTGTAATCGTTTCTAATTCCATCCGGACACATATCCCAGCTGCTTTTATCCTAAATGTGCCAAATTCATACACCAGCGTTAAGGGGTATGGTATAAGAAGACCCCAAATTCAGGGGAGCAAGGACAACCTCCAACCCTACCCTCTTCCACTCAGTGCCAAATACCAGAAAGTAGCGATCTACAGCTGAGAGGGAGGTGGATGTCTAAAACACAGAGAAGACTTGGATACAGGGGACAGACTGGCCTTAACGCTATGGAGCGTGTTTAATAATACCAAACCGTGTGCCAAATTTACACCATCAGTGTATAGTATTGGAGGGGCCAGTAGCTCAATGCTTTCTCCCTGGTTATTTTGCTAATTTAGTTCAGGTTTCGATTGTGTACGATTAGACAGTAGGGTGAGGGTAGGGTGAGGGTTGGATGCGGTGTCTTGTGATTTGTGGATTTCACTGCAGTATTCCCATGGGTACACATATGTCGAGTGACTGGGAAAGAGACAACACTATACGAGACCGAGAGAAGCAACATGGAGTCTTCTGCTACCGTGTGTACAATATATAGGCAATGTGTGCACAGCTTCTAGGATATGTTTTTTAAATACAGTCATTAGTTGTCATCATGGCAGTGCTCACACAAACTGTTTATTATATATAAAAATATACACACACACAACACAAAGCTCCACTGTTGTCTCTCTAAACATGTGTGTATTAAGGTACGAGTAATACTCTGTCTTTGGATGTATATGAATGGAGGTGTGTATGTACATATTAATATATATGAATCTTTGTGTGCATGCGTGTTTCCATGTATTGGTGTATGTAGGTGTGTGCTTCTGCACACCCTTACACACACCCACGCAAATGCACACGATCACTAATAACGGTTGTAGATATTACTAACATAGGATTTTGCCTCCCTCCTCCCCCCTGGGGCCCCCCCAACAATCGTTTCAGATTTTTCTATCATTTTTCCATGATTTTTTGGACATGGATTTTGTGACACCGAGAGACGCCATTGGGTCAAGTGACAGTTTTGTGACACAAAAGAACACCTGGGGTCAGTATTTATAGAATGTATTTATACTGTATCACAGGAAGTAGAAAAAAAAAGAATTCCAAATAAAGAAAATTCATATTTTTACATGTTGTCTATTGAAATTATTTTATATCCGTTGTGTACAGAGTTGAAGCGCCTTTCCATTGGCTATGAATAAAACACAATGGAATGTTTTAGATAACCAGTCGTGTGTCCTGTATTTGTGTTGTCATCTGAACAGCCAATGTGAGATCCACTGTACCAATCCAAACCCTAACATCAGGCCTGAAGGTGGCCATAGACTTTACAATTACGATTTTTCCTGGAAAAGATCTTTCCAAGAAAGATTGTTAGTTTTAATACACACGTGTATCGCTGAATGGTCAGATATACAGGTAGAAATAATAGAATTCTACCTGTATCTGATGATTCAGCACCAACAATGTTGGTGCCTTCAAAGACAACCAATCAAAATTTTCCAGCCAAGTCGACCGATATCCAAGTATTCTGTCAATATTGGTCTCCCACCATACACTCACCGAATATCGCACCAAAATGAGTTTTGTAAGATATTATCAGTGCGTCTATGGCCACCTTAAGAGTATTACAGATGCAATTTGTAGCTTGGGTTTCCTGGTTTTACAATACAAGTGATTGTGTGCCAGTTTCATTATTCTACACACGTAGGACTAGAACTGATCATCGAGGCATGAGATATATCAAGAGTATACTTTATCCATATTTTTACAGGAGAATAAAGACCAGGATATGTGAAACTGTGAAGACACCAGACTGGAGGTGAGTAGGCTAAACATATTTTGATAAGAATATGTGCAAATAGCTTTCTTGTAAGGTGCCTTCCCCTCCCCTAAAGCATGGCCTTTACACAGATGGATACCGTACAAGTGGTATTTCATATTATGGCTTCCTTTCTTTTGTTCCATTTGTTTAGGCAACTATCCCAACAATCTCTTTCATCTGGCAATGTTTACACACAGGCTAGCATTGCTGCATTAGCAGATAAAATTTTCAAACCTGTCTGATCAGCAAACCAATCGATATCAATGGCACAACGATATTGGTCAGGATCTTCCGCCCAACATGCACAAAGCTGATACGTAATATTTTCATGGGTACACATATGACCAGCTTTACACAACTAGGCTGGATTTCCTTCCAGCTTACATTACTGGAGGCACTTAGCAAACATTGTGCATAGCTGCCTTTTATTTTTTTAGACCACTTGTATTTTTAATTGATGACCAGGCCACTGGCCCTAGGGATAAGCAGCTTTGCCAGAAGCCCAATTTAGCAGAACAGCTGCCAATACCTTTTAACCTTTCGAAATAGAAAATTATTGTAAATTGCAAAAGTGATCAGAAGAGCAATCTGAGCAAGCTTAATTTTTTTTAGATTTACAACCTCCAAGTCACTAAGTATTTGCTAATTTAATCGAGAATAAATAAAGAATAATAAGAACATTAATATTGCATGTACAAAGACGGATTCGTTAGTATGTAACCTTGTTGTTACTAAAGCTCAATAGGTTGATTGATTGGTTAGGCCTGTATTAGCCAGGTTAAATTAAAAGGCTTCAGGTTAAATTAAAAAGGTTACTCTAGAACAACAATAATTCATGCAAATGGTGAAAGTGATCAGAAGGGTTTACACATGGCCGAACAAATATACTCACATTTCTGACCTCTGAGGTTATAATTGTGTGCTTTAAAAACAATGGGCTGCTGCCTTTAACATATGTAAAAGTCACAGGAGATGACTGTAGAAGAACGCTCTAAACATTCAGAAGAAATATATTTTGCATGTTGCAAATGTAAAATAATTTGGGCTTGGTTTTGTCTTATACCACAGTCAATTGCATGTATAACCCCATTCAGTACTAGAGCCAAACTTGCACCACTCAGTCCTTCCCGCCTCCTATTCCGAACCCTAGAACTACTAAGTGTCACTCTTATGGCTAACATTGATAGCTACGCCGACTGGACTTGGAAAACTTTCAGCGCGATATCATTCATTTGCGGATGTTACTGTGTTCATCTTGACGCATTGGATGCAATTGCATCAGGTGCAATACCTATTGTGACCGCAACAACGCTGGGATTCTAGGAAAAAACTAATATGGGGTAAAAAAATCGCAGATTGCTCACTGAATTTATCAAACTAAATTATTAAGCTGCACTGTTGAAATCAAGGCGAGTGAAAGACCATGATGTTATTTAACAAGACCTGTATGGGTCTTTCGGGCAGTTCTTCTTCCCCCAGTCTGGCTGCACTCAGCACATTGTGTCAGATTAAATATTTGGTGGAGATGCAGATCACAGCTTCTGGTCACAGGCTAGTCCTGTTCTTATTGCAGGTGGTGGTAATGATGGGCACTGCTGCGGCCTCTGTCACTCCCTAGCTTAATCATCAGGACACGCAAGTTAGGGGCCAGGATATGAATACTGTGCTACTGAATGCAGGCAGTGCTGTATTCAGTGGGGCAGCCACAGGTCTCTTAAAGGCAAATTGTGGTCATTTTTTAACTTTGTTACTGACCCCTTATTACAAATGTCTAACAGAATTGTGACAAAACTGATTAGATCAACCAAACTTAACCAGTATCACACTGGTGCTTCCAGGTCTCACCGGTAGTGCAACTGTCAGGGCCCCTCATGAGAACTGAAGGGCCCTCCTCCCAGTTCCCAATATCACACCACTCCCACCCCCACACGGTGCCTCCTCTCCTCTGATCGCTTTTTTTCCAGTGTCCCACTGGCCCTGTCTGACAATGAACAAAACCAACAATTTAGCCCAAAAGCCCAGCTGCTAAATTTAGTGATTGCTGAAGTTTTTCACAGGTTTACAATGTAGTGCTGGGAGAGGGGAAACTTTTCTACAACATCATCACAAAACCTAATATCTAATGTATGCAAAAACAAAATCTGATGAGTCAGTAAGGTTTGGGAACAAAATTCTTTATTTGGACTGATAAAAATGAATGTGTTACATTTGGAGTATCTTGCTAACAATTAAGCATGGTGGTGGATATGCTCTGCTTTCAGGCTGTGTGGCTGCCAGTGACTCATAAAATATTCTGTGTAGGAGGATCAATGTGTTCTATAAAGAATCTAACATGCCCCACGTAATAAGGGAAATGAAGCTTAACAGAGGCTGGGTATTTCTGCAAAATTAAGGTCCAGAAGATACCTCAAAACCAACCATGAAGTAGAGTCCTGCACAGGTCCGCTATTGCAGACCTGCTATCAACCTGTACCCGATTATCCCAACCCACACCCACCCTGATCCGCCCCTATGTAAGCGCTGCAGAGTCATGCTACTGTCATGCTACAGTCCATTTTCCATGGGAGTAAAGCAGTTTTTACTTTTTGTGCCCTCAGATGGCTGCATACAATCCACCCACCTGTATCTAAAGGCTGCCTATGGGTCACCTGCAAAGTTGAGACCAAAAGGATATCCTGACTGAGCCCCAACAGATTTACTTTGAAGTAAACAAAATATCAGGGTGGTACCATGGGGGTTGTGGCTGATGGATAATTTAAAGGAAGATAATGGTGACGATAATGCAAATGCTGGGTGGATCTTACTGTGCCTGCCCAGCATGGAGAAGAGTTAACTACTCTCAAGGAACATGCGAGGAGGCCTAGGAACATTCCTGAATTAGAACATTTCTTCATGAAGGGTGGGAACAATGACAAAAGTAAGCGTAGACTTTTTAGACAGAGGTTCATAGAAGTTGTTTATTGTCCGATGAAATTGTTGGAGAGTAAATTGTTTTTTCACATAACTCTATAGTTAGAATTTCAGGTTTTCTCTTGGAAAAATATGACAATAGGGTTCTGCAAGCTGCTTTGTAATGCTTCTTTATAGTCCACAGTATTGAATCCTGAGATGTGACTAATGCAAACACCACTTTATTAGAGATGCGTATCCAGTTAACAAAGAGCAATATATACAGTAACAGAATTGGACTGGGGCTCCTTGTGCCCACCAGAGAACATGACACACTGAGGCCAGTGTTAAGGCAGTTAAATATCGATAGTGCCAAATGGTATACGTTTTTATATAGGCCTGTACTGTAGATAAGAATTGGCTGATGGGAATTCTTCTAGGCTGGGCTGGGCTGGGCTTGAGTCCACTAGGGAATCCTCTGGTGATCTGGTAGTCCTGCAGTAACCTGAGGCAAATGCACTTGTTAGTAATAAGGAACCATACCTAAAGATTCAGAGTTAATGACTAACCAAAGCTATAAATAATTATTACCCAAGGGGCTAGCTAACTAAATTGCTGAGTGTGTTTAAGTCACGCGAGGCATCTAATATGGGTTCTGTTCTGTATATGGGATCTGATCAGTAGGGCAAAGCTTAATGTATTTAGACCTAAGGCTTATTGAAGACAGATTTAATAATTAGCTCTTGATATATGACATGAGTGTATCTTGTAACGAGTAATGTTTCATGGCATGAATGATGAGCCTTACATCATTAGTCACATTGGATATACAACCTAATGAATATTACAGTTTCTCAATAACACCAGTGGTTTGTTCAGCATACCGCAAATCAGCCTGGTAGGCTTCCTCTTATGCTGGTAGGGATTTGTGCATTGATTTATTATGCTTTTAACAAAAATGGCATTAGGCTGTAAATTCCCAATATACATGTCACTTCCTTATTGTGAACCTGGCCTTTTAATACATTAATTAATTGCATGCATTTCCCATAGATTGCTTTGATATGCTTTGTGAGTTCATTGTGGCGGTTTAGGTCTCCTTAATAAGTACCACATTTGCTGTAGTAGTGAAGAATACTCATGGGGTCAACTCATATACCAACACTGCATGTGAATATGTGGCCTATATGTAGCGTAGCAATTCTCAGCTATTTTCTGTCACAGGCAACACCCATCTAAAGATGCCATAAAAGAATGAGAATAAAATTCTGTGTATGCAGATTTCCACCTGACTTGGATGGATTCTGTTCTCAAGCTAGCCTTGGTCACTAGTACCCTGGTCTTGAGGCAGTACCACCTGTTTGGCTCTAAGAGCAGTTCTTTGTTTTTTGTGTGCCATGGAGTGATATCTCTATGCTCTCCCACTGGTAACTCCCTTTCATCCCCATATGTGTATGTTCTCACGTCATACTTTCCCAAGTCAATCTCTATGATTCTTGTGTTCAGGGTTGTGACTCTTTGTGATTTCAGAATCCACGGAGCTCATGTCAAATAAGCTACATATTTTACCTTAAGGGGTCTCCAGTAACTGAAATTCCATGATAACATCAATGCTGAAATCACAATTAAGTATAGAGGTGACTGCAGAGATCATGGGAATTGAGTATGAGTGCATTAGCTCAGTAAACTCAGCTCAGAGAAGAAGATGTCAGTTACAGGGAGCAAGGAGTCAAGTCAAGCCTCGGTGGATCTAATAGTGTGCTTGCAAGTGACAATTGCCTCGCAGTATGAGAAAGACTGTCAGCATTTATTAAAGACAGACAGGTCTTTGGGGATGCTCCATGTCTCACACTCCCCTTTCTCCTTGAACTGTTATGTCAATGCAGTCATCAAATTTCCAGTGGTTCTCCATTGCAAATCCTTCCTGCTTGAAAATATTAGCACCTTGACCGGGGGCCACAAATTGTGTATACTTGTTTTGTGGTTCCTTTATATTTTACTCATACATTCAGTCTTACTCCATCCATACTAATGCCTCTCCCCTGGATTTACTCCAATTGATGTATATCAAGGTTTCAATCATATCACTTCTCTCATGTCTACGCTGTATATATTCATGTCTCAAAGGCTTTCCGGTTGTGTTTTGGTGATTATACCATGCACCATTTCAGAAGTTCTCCTCCTGCTGTTTTATTAATGTCCTTATGTAGATCAGGCCTGTAGAAATGAATATATTATTCACAGCAAGGATTCGCCAGTGACCTGTGAAGTTATACAGTATAATCTCGCTATTTATGATAGTGACACAATGAAGCCTAATACTAATTTTACTTTTCTTACAGTATCTTAACACCTGCATCAAATTTTTTTGTCTCTAATGTCCATGGTTGCGGCAGGTCCTGGGACAAAACCAATAGCCAGGGCTCATTATATAGTGAATAAACTCCCCCCCTCTTGTAAAATATAAGGATATAATACACAAAAGCCATGAATATCTTGTAAATTATATCCTTATAAACGGTGAGTTCTGATGTCATCGGTTATAAACGGTGAGTTCTGATGTCATTTCTGTCACATGACTCACTGAAACTTGTGTATTATAATAAATAAAGTACCCCCAGTTGCAAAATATGAGGATATTAGAAGTTACCTCAGAGTTCCATGACCTGTATAAAAACACTCAGCCTTCGGCCTTGTGTTTTTATATGGTCATGAAACTCCTCGGTAACTTATAATATCCTTATATTTTACAAAAGGTGGTACTTTATTCACTATATTATAAGTCACTGAGGAGTTTCACAACCATATAAAAACATGAGGCCAAAAGCCGAGTGTTTTTATCCAGGTCATGGAATTCCGAGGTGACATCTAATATCCTCATATTTTGCAAAATGGGGTACTTTATTTATTATAATACACAAGTTTAAGTGAGTCATGTGACTAAAATGACATCACTACTCAACGTTTATAACTGATGACATCACTAGTCACTGTTTAGAAGGATATAATTTACAAGATATTCATGGCTTTTGTGTATATATATATATATAGCGTCCATGTTGGGCCGGCACTACTCGTAAGAAAAGTGTTTGGTGTCTGGGTGCTATCAGCAAAGTGAGTAAGAAAAAAAAAGGTGAGCACTCACAGGTCTTAAAATGCAAATAATCTGTGAAATTTATTACAAATAAATAATATATATATATATATATATATAGTGAATAAAGTACCCCCTTTTGTAAAATGTAAGGATATTATAAGTTACTGAGGAACTGGAAGTGACAATATCGGAAGTAGACGTGATCAGAAAAAAGGAGTAAATATCGCTATTGAAAAGACCCGCAGCCCGACCCGCAAACCCGCAGAACTGCCGACTCATCTCTTTACCCGAACCCGGAACTTCTACCCGCAACCTGCAGGGTACCGCAGGTTTGTACGGGTAACCCGTGGGTACCCGACCTGCTACAGGATCTGCCTGTGCACACCAGAACTCCAAAATTTGGCCATTGGGGCAATTTTATTATAGTTTGAAAGGTAAATTTGAATTTTCAAGTTGGATTTTTGGTCAAAACTCACAAAATTGAGTTGGGAAAAATCCAAATTTGGATTCAAATTTGAGATTTATCATACGTTGGCCCTGGGAAAAAAGAATTTGTACTCTACCTAAAACCTGCCGAGTTCGTATAGAAGTCTATGGCAGAGGTCCAGTGACCCATTTTAAGATGTTAATAGCCTTCCTGACATTGGAAATTTTTTTATGGGAGTTCCATTCGAATTCGAGTTTTCAGGTTGCTAATATTCGTTCGAGTTGTAGACGTTCAAGTTTTAGACGTTCAAGTTTTTTCTTAAAGGAGAATTCAACCCGTAACTAAAAAAAAACCTTCCCCCCAACCCTACTTAGACCACCCTCCCTCCTCCCCCCCAGCCTAGCTCCCCCCCCACCCGGGGAAATGCCCCAAACTTTTTACTAACCCCTCGGTGCAGATTCAGGGATCGCTGTTCACCGCAGCCATCTTCCGGGTCTTCGGCCGGCGCTTCTGAAATTTCCATCCATTTTGGCGCATTCGCAGTTGTAGCAAACTGGTACATTGCTCCTACTGCTCATGCGCCGCTTCACTCAGTCTCAGCTTATCAAAGTCCCGGAAGGTGGCTGCGGTGAACTGCAATCCCTGAAGATTTTGATTGACAACCTGGACCTTCCTTTAAGCTGGCCATAGATGTTGAGATTTTTAAAAGATCAGATCCTGATCATGAGACCACGATCTTCTCAGAACGATCGTACGATCGTACGAATTTACCATCAACTAAAAAGACCAATTTACCAGGAAAATAAAGGGGAGCTGCCTGCTTGGCCCTGCAAACATAGAGAGATTGCACTGGGACCGACAAAGATTTTTTGACCTGGCCGATCAATTTCCCGACAGATGTCGGCCGAAAAATCGTAAGATGTACGATCGTTCGAATACCGCTAACCACACGATAATTGGTCGGGCTTCCCTAAAATCGGTCGTTCGGCAAGAAGAATCGTCGCGTCTATGGGGAGCTTAAGTTCTATTCCCATCTGTCTGCCTCCTGGGGGTCCTGACCTCATAATGGCCAAATACTTTAGATACTCTATGCAAGGAAAAACTTTGCCATGCACTGGCTGGGTCCTCTTCTACCATCTGTTAAAACATGGCAACAACTGGTTAATAAAGCAATCCCTGTAATTAGACTCACAACAGAAGTAAGAGGGACACGTGAAAAGATCGGGACTCCATTGCTTGAAGCAGGACTGGACTCCACTCTATCTAGTTATTGTGATACCTGATGCATTTCAGTTAGTTAAGGGTAAGGTCACACAGGGAGATTCGGGGAGATTTAGTCGCTCTTCTTTGGGGCGACATCTCCCCGAACTGCTTTCCCCTGCCTTCCGCCTGCTAGAATGGAAAATCGCCAGCGGCATGGCACTTGTGGCGCTTCATTTTCCGAAGTCGTCTGAAGTTTCCTCATGAGGCAATGTGGCAACCCCAGTCACAGGACAAAACAAATTCTAGTAAAAAGGGGGCTCTTTACATTTTTTATGGGACTCTTTACATTTTTCATGGGACAGTCCCAATTTTGACAGCTTGCTCTGACGCCAGAAAAAGATACAAAGTTTCTGAAACGATATTAAATGAGTGGCTTTTTGGCAGCGAGCCCACAATACTCAGCACCTGCACTTAGATACAATTGTAACTATTCCAGACAAGTAGGTCTCTTGGGAGAACTTTGACTCACAACTTAAAGGGGTGCTTCACCTTTAAGTTAACTTTTAGTATGTTGTGGAATGGCTAATTCTAAGCAACTTTTCAATTGGCCTTTATTTTTTATTTTGTATTGTTTTTTAATTATTTGCCTTCATTTTTCTGATTGGTTCCAGTTTTCACTGGCCCCAGTTAATAAACAAATCTCTGCAAGGCTACAAATGTATTGATATTGCTACTTTTGTTACACGTTTTTCAGTTCAGGCCTCTCCAATTTATATTCCTGTCTCTTATTCTTATTCAGTTGGTGGTCACTGGGGCACATGAGCCTTTAGCTACACACCATTTGCTCTACAATTCAGAATTAAATCTCCCAGCATTCCTTTATTGTATATTTGGTTGTTGCAGTTGTATGCCCTCCTAATTTGGTGTCCAAGGGAAATATAAGGGAAAAAAAGTTGTTTTTTTTAAAAAAATAAACGTTACATTTCCCCTTTAGCTTGTCCTTTAAGGACATCATTCCCCTTGCTTATAAAAAACATTTTGCAGACATTTCTAATAGTTTGGCATGTGTCCATTAAAGATAGATAGTAATGTGTTGCACTTGCCAGTGGGAATGGTGTAATATAAATTGCTCGCTGTAAGGATGTGTGAAGAACATTTTTCCTGACAGGCCAAGCGCACATCAGGGAGTACTCTCTCATACAAATGCATATTCCCCACGTCACTCTCCCTGTGGATTGCAAGCTCTGCGTTTATCTTATACACAATCCTTTCAGTGCAATTTTTTTCCTTAAAATTCACCCTTTTCACTTTAGTCCAGTTGTATTAGTCTGTGTAAGGTGTTATCCTCTCCTCCATTCATCATTTTAGATTGTAAGCTCTTTGGGGTAGGGCCCTCTTTAACTCTTCTATTGGTTATTAGTTGTATTTTGTATGTAAATCTGTATGCTAATGCTTTATTTACCAGTAGGTCTTTCCAGCTGACACGAGGTCACCCATTCCGTTTAGAAGAAAAGAGGTTCCGCCTAAATATTCGGAAGGGGTTTTTTACAGTGAGAGCTGTGAAGATGTGGAATTCTCTCCCTGAATCAGTGGTACAGGCTGATACATTAGATAGCTTTAAGAAGGGGTTGGATAGCTTTTTAGCAAGTGAGGGAATACAGGGTTATGGGAGATAGCTCATAGTACAAGTTGATCCAGGGACTGGTCCCATTGCCATTTTGGAGTCAGGAAGGATTTTTTTCCCCCTCTGAGGCAAATTGGAGAGGCTTCAGATGTTTTTTGCCTTCCTCTGGATCAACTAGCAGGCAGATTAAAAAAAAAACTAAAAGGTTGAATTATATGTACGTGTTGGGGGGAGGGCGGCCAGTTGGACAGCCCTGCTTTACAACATCCTAACTGAAAAATTGAGTTTGGTTCAAGATTTGCTGATTATGAAACATCTGATGCTTTCTGTTCAAAACTGCTGGACTGTGATTCCAAAACCCAAACAAAATTTTACAGCTTGGACCCATCTCTTACTTCACTGCCTGGCCCCTAATGTCATTGTCCCATCCCCTTACATCATGCCTGCTCCCTTTATTTCATCCATCGGTGCAATGTATAATATAAAGGGAGCAGGCATTTTTGTTTACAAAAATCACGTGAAAAGTCATGCTTTTTTTTGGATTATTCACGACAAAAAACCTAACCTGGAAAATTAGAGGTTTAATAAATGTGCCCATAAGTATTCTGCATAATAGATACCATTACTGTATTTACCCACCTGCTTAGAAGAGAATCTCAATCTTCTTGCATCACCCAGGCCCCCCCTAATTATCTAAGCAGTGACAGTGCTAATCCTCAGTTCCACTGTCACTCATGCGACTTCAGGTGGAGACCTTGCATGGGACTATATAGTAGGTAATATGTTTTAATTGAGCAGTAAGAGATTAGAAACCCTGCTTATCCAGCAGACATTTGAGCAGTTTGATCTGCAATACTTATGCTTTATCAAAATGATGTCTTTGAGCAGTTGAGTTTGGCTTTAGGGGTGGTAGTGCTGGGTGCTGCTCAACAGCATGACTGAGCACTATCACCTGTCCTAATCCTTGTTCTCCAGCCCAAGAGAAAGGGTTTGGACAATTATTTTCCACACTTGAACTAATAATTCCAGTGCAGAAGCATCACACACAGCCACAACCCTTTTAACATGAGTGGCACTTTTTGTACTGGATGCATCAATACATTCTGCTCCCTCTATGCTTAAAACGAAGGTGTGGTTTTCTGAACCTTAAACTGTGTGACAAACCGACATCTGATTATTATTGTGTCTTTCCTGAAGTCCACCTGCTTTGTGAATGAAGAATCCCTCTGTGTGATGTTTTAGAATGTCATTAAGCCAGCACACTTTGCATATATCTATATATTCACATAGCAGGCTGCTGAGAATGATCTGACAGTAATCTCTCATGTTAATATGCTGTGTATCATATTATGCCTTCTGCTTCTAACTCCCACCAGGAGATGTAGAGCCGCATATTAATACATTTTCCTATTAGTCTTTGCACATCCTCGGTCTATGATAATAAATGCTACATGGAATAACTGCTTTTTCTGCTGTTCAGCTGGACCAAATAGAACACTGTTTGTGCCTCCTCCCCCCGATCATCACAATGTGGCTTCTGATTTATAAAATACCCCAAGTAGAAACAGCAGAAATACAGATGGAGCATATAAAAAACACATGTGATACATACAGACACCCTTCTTTTTTATTATAATGAACTTTGTGCTCCATTTGTAGTCTTTTGCTGCTAGTAAATGTAAGAGGGTTGGGTAAGAGGGTAAGGGGTCGGGTGTTCACCCTTAAATCAAATTTTAGTATGATATAGACAGTGATATTCTGAGACAATTTGCAATTGGTTTTAAAGTTTTATTATGTGTGTTTTTCAGGTTCAGCAATCAGGTTGCTAGGGTCTAAATTACCCTAGCAACCATGCATTGATTTGCATAAGAGACTGGAACATGAATAGGAAAGACAAGTAATAAAAAGGAGCAATAACAATACAATTGTAGCCTCAGAGAGCATTTGTTTTGTAGATGGGTCAGTGACCCCCCATTTGAAAGCTGGAAATAGTCAGAAGAAGAAGGTAAATAATTCAAAAAACGAATGTAGACCAACTGAAAAGTTGCTTAGAATTAGTCATTCTATAACATCCTAAAATTAAACTTAAAGGTGAACCATCCCTTTCATTTTTACTTAGGGGATGTCCTACCTGCATGAATTCCAAAGATGGTGGGATTGGTGGTTCAACAAGAGTTGGAGAGCCACAGGCATGTTGTCAATGGTTTAAATGAATGTCTTTCTACTCAAGCCCTGAATTCTTTCTTCAGTAACTCAGAATCAGACTCCTCCCTATTAATCTATAAAAGCTTGTGTCCTTGGTTATTGAACATAATGATGTGATGTACAAGTACTGAGGAAAGATGAGAACAAGACATTCACATCTGATGATTCTTTCCTACAGTGGCAAGAAGAACTGTCAAAACACAATGTTTCAATTAGATTTCAGTGGGAGCAGCAGATGGGACTCCTGTCTAATCTCACAAGGTGGAGGTAGGACAAATGAGCTTTTAGGTGAGACCTATAACCGATGAGGGTGTTTACCTTTGTTATCTTACTCCATACCAATGTGTTCAGTCTGTAAAGGGCAGGCCCGGATTTCGGGCTAGGGTGCCCCTAGGGCTCTGGGTCCTAGAGCCCGGCACCCTCGTGAGTGCACCCCCCCTCCTGCATGTGCATGCACTGGAGCACTGGGGATTACGCATACAGGAGTACACATCCCCTGTGCTCCTTACGCAGGGTCGGACTGGGGTGCTTGGGGCCCTACGCTGCTACAGAGTGCAGCGTTTGTCCATACGCGCACTGAGCTGGGTTATGCGCGCACTGTGACGTCAGTGTGCACACGCAAAAATTTTATTTGATCAGCGGGGCCCACAAGAGCCGGCCCAGTCCGACACTGTCCTTAGGTTGCAGCTGGGTAGCATGGCACCCCTAAAAACTTGCTGCCCTAGGCCCGGCCCTTTGTAGCTTCTCCACAAATCCAGGGCTGGATTTACATAGCAGGAGTTATGTTTTGGTAGCCGAGGATGAGAAGAGAATAACAGTGTTTTATTAGCAGTTTCATTGCAGCCATTACACAACATAAGCAACTCTAACACCACAAGCTGTATAGAAAGTATGCACAGTATAAGTCTTGAGCACGGTGACATCTACAGGCCATTTGTATAAACACCACACTAGGCCCGCTGTTGCTCGTCGCCCCTCCCTTTTATTTGCTCAAATTTTCATCCTTCATCATCATTCATCGTTTTCATCAGAGCAATAGGGATTCGTGGCCGCTCCACAAATCCAGGCCTGGCAAAGGGTAACTTATATTAGTGCCTTTACTTCTGACATATTTCAAAGTCTACTGCTAACACCTTTCAGAAATCAAAATAAGTTCATTTTGATCAATCCCCATGAGATTGGCGTAGTACTAGAACCCCAAGCTATATCTGGCAACTACCTCCTCCCAAACCTATGCCAATGTAAACACAAGAGGTGGTTCACCTTTAAGTTAACTTTTAGTATGTTATAGTATGTTTGTCTTCTTTGTTTTTTTTATAGTGTTTTAATTATTTGCCCTTTTCTTCTGATTCTTTCCAGCTTTCAAATGGGGGTCACTGACCCTATATTAAAAACAAATGCTCTTTAAGGCTACAAATGTATTGTTATTGCTACTTTTTATTACTCATCGTTCTATCCAGGCCTCTCCTATTCATATTCCAGTCTCCTATTCAAATCAGTGCATGGTTGCTAGGGTCATTTGGACCCTAGCAACCAGATTGCTAAATTGCAAATTGAAGAGCATCTGAATTAAAAGCTTAATAACTCAAAAAGCACAAATAATAAAAAATTAAAACCAATCGCAAATTAATAACGACACTTTTAAAAGGCGATAAACTTTATAGGATTAAATCTTAGGTTAATGCATTTGAAAGCACTTTGAGCATTATGTTTAAAAAAGTACAGATCAGGGGGTGAAGAACTGGAAGGGGTATGGTACCATCAAACTCCAGCTCAATTCAAGGCATCCCTTTTAGCAAAGAGTTGACTGATCCTGTTGTACAGAGTGAATATGTTGGCACTATTTAAATACGTTAAAGGAGATGTTCATCTTCAAATGCTCCTAACGTCTTACTTACCCCTAGTTGCAGATTCAGGCATCAGAGTTCACAGGCTCCATCTTCAGCTGCTTTGGTAATCTACAAATTGAGACCGGAGCTTTGGCAATTTTTGTGAGTTTCAGCGCCACAGAAAATTGCTCCAACTGCGCATGCGCCGCTACTCCTGTCTAATTCCAAAGATAACAGAAGAGAAGAAGATGCCACCTGAATTACTGTGCTGCCTGACTCAAACACCTGAGACAGGAACATTAGAGTTTAAATCCTCAATTTTGGAAAAGCTGCAAAAAAATAAAACATGGAAAGCAAATAAATTATATATATCTATATAATACACAAAAGCTATGAATATCTTGTAAATTATATCCTTATAAACGGTGAGTTCTGATGTCATCATGTATAAACGGTGAGTTCTGATGTCATTTCTGTCACATGACTCACTGAAACGTGTGTATTATAATAAATAAAGTACCCCCAGTTGCAAAATATGAGGATATTTGAAGTTACCTCGGAGTTCCATGACCTGTATAAAAACACTCGGCCTTCGGCCTCGTGTTTTTATATGGTCATGAAACTCCTCGGTAACTTATAATATCCTTATATTTTACAAGAGGGGGTACTTTATTCACTATATATATATATTTTTTTTTTTTTTTTTTCCCCAGGCCCCCAGCAACGAGGGGCTTAATTCTGACCATTGTTTTATACATTTCCAACACTGTGCATGTTTTCATCTTTATGCCCTGTTAAATACCTATGAAATATTTCAGTTTTATGCACTTTTTATTATGGTCGAGCAGATTTCATATACATACTGTAGGTATTTTTTTTTTAAAATCACCGTGAACTTGTTTGGTTTCCATTGCTAAGCTTCTTCTTACCTCAATCATTCTGCAAATGCTGGGTAGGAAGTGTTATGAATTTTAGCTTCAAGCTCTCCTTTGAGAGACAACATTTCTATAGGGTCAGAGCAATGACGTAACTATAGTGCACCGGGCCCCCCTGCAGAAATAATGTTCAGAGGAGCCTGGCACAGCCTCCCACCCTTCCTCCCCTTGCATCCCGGATATCTGCCAGGGAGGGGAATTTTTCTTAAACTATAGAGGACTCAGAACCCGCAGTTGTGCCACCTGTTCCTCAGGCCCCCAGCAACTGCAGGGTCTGCTTCCTCTATAGTTACTCCACTGGGTCAGAGGCATAACTACCTGGAGGGGGTGCAACTTCACCAGTGTCCACCCCTCAATGGTCCCCAGCAGTGCTGTGTGATATCAATAAGGGGATGGAGGATGGTGTGTGCTTTGTGGAGGTCACTGTACTTGGGCCCATTGGTTTTAGTTCCACTCTGGTTACACTATCCTTCATTTATAACAACAGATGTATATGATAATGTAGTCAGCATGGCTGATTAATAATAGTAATAGAATGACAAGAGATCAGCTGGCTATAACACTAAACCCCATACATTGTATTTAGTCACAAATGCTACCTTTGCCTCCAACATTCCATAAAACATCCAGGCAGATTTACTGGCTCCTGGTGTAATTGACCCCAGTGTGTGTTGTGAGATAGGGACATTAGACTGTAAGCTCACTGGGGCAGGGTCTGACGTGAATGATGCATAATATCTGCATAAATGTTTTTGTGCTGTGTATACAAAGCATAATATTTATCATATATGAGTTCAGACTATAGCATGAGGAGCAGTAAAGGATAATGAAAGTATCATGCAGCACCCACCCAGGTGCACTGAAAACCTACTTTGGCCTTTTTTTTTTTTTTTTTTTAAGGCATTGGCACAGGTTGATCAGACGTGAGATAATTTGATCTGACAGATCCAAGTGCGCTCACATTGTGATGTTGTTCAAACCTGGAAGAGGTGTGAGGGTTGAAGTTGAGAATTGATTCTCTGGTGCATTCCCTACTACCCTCGAGTCATGACCTCAATTTGCAACTATTTATAACAGTCCCTTCATACTGGGAGAACTTTCTGGCAGCTCTTTGCTTTAAGGAGGTTTTACACTCAAAGCCATAAGGAAGTTTTACACTCAAAGCAATGTGTTTCTCCCTGCGCTGTCTGCATTATCAGATGTTAGCTACATCCTTATTCCTTATGTTTTAATATTATCATACCTCTGACTCTCCCCTCCTAATAGAAGGACCCATACTGGAGTGTTGGAGGGAGGGGGCTCATCAAAAGATATTGGAATCCCAGCATCCAGTGGGGTAGGGGTGGGTCACAGGATGGACTCTAAACTTACTCTTTCTTAAATGTGTGTTCGTAGAACCCTCTGCCTTAGTTAAACAAAGCGTTAAGTCCTCATTACACCTAAAAAATCATGAGGGAGAATTTATTAATGTAGTGTGCAATGTACAATTATGTCTATACACAAGTATAAATTGTGCCAATATGTTTCATTCCATTGAGTCCACTTTAGAAAATAGCTGTCATGAGTGCTCCGGTGATGAATCCAAGATGACAGTGATGTCAAAACGTGACAACATCGTGCCTCAGTTTGGCAAAAAATTTAAATAACAAGATGCCACAGACCCAGGTTCAATACCAGAATATAAGTCTCTCTTCTGTGAGTTCCTGGGTGTGCAATATTTTGCTACTTGACTGGTTCCTAACCCTTTTGCTTTGTTGCTGATTCCTGCCTGCTTCTGACTTTTGCCTAGAAATTTACTTTGAGCTTCTTAACCCCTTGTGCACCACAAATTGGCCTGTTCTACCTGTCTGTATTGCTGCCATCAGGCCTGGACAATACCCTATAGTGTGCTTTAAAAAATACTAATAAATGTTGTTAAAGGAGAACTAAACCCTAAAAATGAATATGGCTCAAAATGCTATATTTTATATACTGAATTTATTGCACCAGCCTAAAGTTTCAGCTTCACAATAGCAGCAATGATCCAGGACTTCAAGTTTGTCACAGGGGGTCACCATCTTGGAAAGTGTCTGTGACACTCACATGCTCAGTGGGCTCTGAGCAGCTGTTGAGAAGCTAAGCTTAGGGGTCGTCACTAATTATCAAGCAGAAAATGAGGTTGGTCTGTAATATAAGCTGATGCTAAAGGGCTGATTATTAAATTTTGATGCTAATTGCACTGGTTTCTGTGCTGCCATGTAGTAATTATCTGTATTAATTACTCATCAGCCTTATACTGTGATATTTCTACCCTATGTGTACTGTATATTGTGAGTGGGTCCCTAAGAGCAGTAACTGACATCAGCACAGAGCATGTGCAGTGAATCAGCAGAAAAGAAATTTGGGAGCTACTGGGGCATCTTTGAAGACACAGATATTTACTGCTAAAATGTGGTGATTGCCTTGGGCTGGTACAGAAGCCCAAAACATAATGTACAGTATTTGTAGCGACTTCTTTAGTTACACTTTAGTTCTCCTTTAAACGTGATGCTACCGAAAAATACCGATCCTGTGTTTGGCTGGAAGTGTTTGTGAATTCCCTTTTAACCTTATGTCTTCTAAGAGCTAATCTTTAGTTGAGCAGAGATCTGATTGTTTAGATATCTTAAACAATGTGTATGTGTGTGTGTACAGGCCCGGACTGAGAATTCAAATAGGCCCTGGCATTTCAGGTACACAGAGGCCCAAACAGCCCCCACCAGCCCACTAAATACTGACTTTCTATGGGACCTTATAGCAGCCCCTCTGGCATTTGCCAGAACCCACAGATTGCCAGTCCGGGCCTGTGTGTGTATGTGTTGTGGGTTAAATAATAAGCACCTAAGGATAAACTTGTCTCAATGGGACCTCAGAGGAAGTCGTCAACCTTTGGCCCTGCTATTTCCTGTTCTCTCCCTAAATACAAGATGCTGCAATGGCTACACAAAGAGATAGCATTATATGAGATCTTTTGAGGACAGCAATTAAGTGCAGAAGTCTGTGGTGGTATGAGCCCCCGCTTCAGTAATTGCTACTGTTCATGTTCATCCTGCAGTGTAGCACCAATTACTGGCGCTGAACAGAGAAGCACTAGGCACACTGTCCCTGAATAACAGGTGTGCTAACATGTGTCTCTGTCACTAGAACTCAATAGGAAAAACAACCTAAAGGCAAAGAATAACTATTATGGTTTCACTGAGTGTCAAAACTCAGGATGAAAACATTTTACTCTCAGGCTAGTTACATGCCCTGTGCTTTTCTAAAAGGCAATATAAAAATATGACAAATATTCTTGTTAACAGCTGAAACTGGCTGTTTTTATATTCAGCGGTCTCTGTAACGGCCTATTTCTTACAATCATAATCCTCGTTTTCTACTTCCAGGGTCAGACTGGGCAGCCAGGACACATGGGCCCTTGCGACCCAACCTGCTCCCCCACCCAGAAAATAGCATCTCTTCCACCCAGAACATAGCTTCTCCCCCACCCACAACATAGCCTCTCCTCCACCCAGAACACAGCCTCTCTCAGAACACAGCCTCTCTCAGAACATAGCCTCTCCCCCATCCAGAAAATAGAATGTGACTGAACTTGGCAATGCATCTATTCCCAGCTAAAGTGGATGGATAATGCTACTATACGGGAGTAGGTTACACCAGACAGGGCTGACTTAGACACCTGTGTAACAATGGCCTTAAAGGACATGTAAAAACCCTCCACAAAAATGTAATTAGTGAACAGCATCTTTGAAATCTTTAGATACCTGACACCTGGTTGTTAAAAGGTCAACAGTAAGGCTGCAGCACCCCCTTAATCAAATAGAAATCCTTCTCCTCCTCTAACCCACTCTGCCTCCTCCTTCAGAAATTTACTTTGGCTGTTGGCTAATGAGCATGCTCAGTTCTTCTCAGCTCAGATTACTAAACACACTTTCCAGTCTAACAGCCAATGAAGAGATAGCATTGCTGGTTCCCATAAAAACTCAGCTCTAGCTGTCTGATCCTATTTTTATCTCATAACCACCTCTCCTGAGCTCAGCTTAACCATTACAGTGCTCAACCCCAGCAGAACTTTCTATCAAAGTTGTGCCTGTGTAACCCTCTGCATTGCATGAACTTTACAGCATACATGTTACTGATGATGTGTCAGAGGAAAATGGCCGCTGGGTGAAAGCCACTATTTGTTTTAAGGAAATGTGATGACACTGGCAAGTGGAGGGGGTGTATGCAGTACAAATGATGTGGCTTGGTGAAGAAGATATGCCCAACTTATATACATGGTAGGAAAATGTAGGCTTTATTTGTCCTTTAAGGTGTCTATACACTGACAAATAAAATTGTATGAAGCCATACAGGGCTGGAACTAGGCGTAGGCAGGGACCTCTTCTTCCGCCTTCCCCTAGCTCAGACCCTTGTGTCTCACATCTCGGGCAGCTCCTCTTGTATTTTTAGTGTGTGCCTGAGTCCTTCCGTGCACGCACACATCGGAACTCGTGTCCCGTAGTGGAAGAAGACTTGGTCCATCTGAGTTATAAGCCATTTTACCTGAGAAATTCAAAAGGCTCCACCTTCCCCTGCTGTCCTAAATGCAAAGATAAGAATGTTTCTATGCTCCACTAGTGTGCGAGTGCCCTATCATATTTGCACTATGGGGAAAACATAGGTGTTTTCTTAATGAAAAAACTGCATATTGACCTTAAGTTATCTCTTGAATTTGCTTTGCTTGAATTTCAAATGAACTCTACAACTAATCTTATCCCTAAGAATATGAGTAGTGTCACATGGGGAGATTTGTCTCCTGCGTTTTTTAAAAGCGAGTTTCTGCAAAAGAAACTCGGCTATTCAGAAGTAATTGCTAGCAAAAAAAACACAAGGAGATTAGTAGTCGCAATAGTATGCAAATTCTTGTGTGCGCGCGGTATGTAAGAACGTATGGACGTAATTTTTAGGGTGGCAATTTCGCATTCTTTGTTCCAGTGACCACACGCTCACTCATTATTCGCATACGAAGATACACACAATACTCGTGCGACAATGCCTTTATTAAAGCATTTCTTTGACACAGATAGGCTGTGTGGGCGGAGAAAGCCCATGTGGGTGGAGAAAGCCCTGCGCTGCACAATGCGATAAAAATCGCTCCTATGCTGAAGTTGCCTGAAATCTTTGCTTGTGATCACCTTGCTTTTTAAAAATTGTGGACGACAAATCTCCCCAGTGTGTCACTACCCTAAGCGTTTTGACAAAAACAAACATTTTATTCACTTGGTCACTGCACAACCCATTGTTTTGGATTCCGGAGAACTCTCCAGACTTAAAAGTCCTATCTTAAATCTCACTGGGGCAAATTCACTAAACGCCGAAGCGCCTAACGCTAGCGTGAATGCGCCAGCGCATTTTCGTTAATTCACCAATTCACTAACGGACGCTGGTGTAATTTTGCTACTGTTACTTCGCACCCTTACGCCTGGCGAATTTGCGCAACAGACGTAACTACGCAAATTCACTAAAGTTCGCATTTTTCTGAACGCTACCTTTTACGCCAGACTTTCTTCGCCACCTCAGACCAGGCGAAGTGCAATAGAGTAGATAGGGATTGCTTCAAAAAAAGTTAAAAAAGTCCCAAAAAACGCTGGCGTTCTTTCATTTTTTATGGGTGATAGGCTGAAATTTTGGGGGCTCCCCTCCTTCCCCCCTACATTTCCTAACTCATGGCAACTTAACTATACAAAGGGCACATGTGTAGGGCAAAATAAAAATTTTATTTGCTGTTTTGAAGGTTTCCCAGGCTTGTGTAGTGATGCTACATATACCTCCATTGTAACTTCAATTTGGCGCTGTATGCAAATTAACGATCGCTAGCGTAACTTTGCTTTGCTTGGCGAATTAATGCTAGCGCAACTTCGCAACCTTACGCTTCCCCTGAGCGCCACTTCGGATTTTAGTGAATTTGTGTATCGCTGGCGAAAATACACCTGGCGAAGTGCAGCGAAGTGCGGCGAAGCGCGGCGAAGCGGACGCTGGCGCAACAACGAATCTTAGTGAATGTCCCACTTTGTCTGCCAGATGCAGATATGGTTTGAAATATTTTATTTGGTTTTCACAACAAACCATAAAAATCAAATAGTATGCAGAATAAGAAGATTAATACAATGACATATTAAACAGAATGTATAATTTTCATTATAGATATGGGAGCATTGGTTTTAGGAAAAATGTTTTGAAACAGTGGTCCCCTAATTTTTTTTTCCTTTTTTGAATAATTGTAGTCTGTAACTTATTCTTTCTTATGTTTTATTTTTCACTGGACTGCAATGTAATGGTCTTTCCCTTTTTCTCACATAAGCGGACAGACTTTTGGTGCAATGTTATCGTTTTGTCAATTCTTGTCATACTGTGTCTATAAAATGCCAAACTGAAAAAGAAAGGAGCACTCTGATCTCCCTGCTACCTGAGGTGACAGACTGAGGTGACTAGAGCAGAGAGCACATCTAAAAGAGAAACATTTCCAAACTGTAAAAAGTTTTAATTTTAGCTCTTCCAGTTTCTGCCCCTGGTAAAGTCCTACGTGAGAGTTCTTGTCTCGTTGCAGAAGCAGCTCTGAGGCGGTTGGGGGGGAAGGTATGACGTTTTAGTGTAAAATGAGGTCAAATAAGTCAGAATTTTTCCAGAAAGTCTGAATTGGGCAAATAAGAGTTGGGCTAGAGGGTTCTTTTTTGACTGTCAGATCCTCAGCTTCTGTAGTTGGAGGGGAGGGGGGAAGAAAAGAAAAAACACAGGCTCTGAGAACAGAATGTGGAAAAGTAAATGACCTATTTTTATTTTTAGGCATTCTCACCTTGCAGCCTTTGTCTCCACACGGCTGGTACATGCTTAATGGCAGGGCTGATGCTGAACTTGCTAAGGATGATGGGAGAAGTTGTTTGGCCACAGCTGCGGGGCTGCAGTTTTGTTCGGCTGGTGGCTGCTTTTTCTTTGCGTATCATCATCAGCCGCAGAGCAGGAGACATTCCGGCAGTCACCCACAATCCTTGTAATGTTTCTGTCAATGCGGAGACTTCGCACAACCCTCGTTGGCAGCACCAGTGCAAGTGTTTGCAGAGCTATGTGTCAGGTCACATTTTCTCACTGATGGGATTTCTGACTCAATGTATGCCTTAAGCACTTGAGCTTTTCCTTTTAAGCTTTGCTTTTCTTGCCAGAGTTCTCCATGGTATTGCTCTAATCATATTCCTTTCTGCCTCCATACATGCTTTATAATTAATAGAATGAACAGTGCCCTGAGCACATTGTAATTCTTTCATTTCTAGTTTTGTTTTGCTAAACTGCACCTAGAGGAACCGTCTCTCTTGTGCTGAAATAGAGAAATATTCCATATGTATTTTCTTTGCATGGCTAAGCCAATTAATAAAGGACATGGAAATCCCTTTTGCAATTTATATTGTTTGGTTTTGCAGATATTAGTCAGCTGCATCTCCCCCTGCCCCTAGTTCCAGCCCTGAACTTGTAAATTAAAGGGTAATCACCTGCTCAATATCCAAATATTTCTAACTATTTAAATAAATTCTTTAACTTCTTTAAGTCACATCATCCTTCCTATTTGTTTTCCTTTATTTCCTGCATTACTAGTACCACTCTTACTTTTTGTTTGCTTTGATGTTGGAGTCTCCTTTTTCCTATACTGTATTTTCCTTTTCCCTGTTCCCCACTGCACAGCTCTTACTCATACAGTATGCTTTCCTTCCCTATGCTCTATAGCATGAACCAATGTGCCTAATGGCTAAAAAAATACAAACTGTAGATTGAATATCTGCTATCTTCTTAAACTTCACCCTTTCTGTATATTTCCTTCGGGTTCCCAGCTGTGCTGCTTTCTTACATGCCAAAAACCACCAATGGTATCCTAGTGTTCTTCAGATCTGCCCTTTTGGTGCATTTGTGGCCCTCACTTTCCAGCCCCGTATTAACCCGTTCCTTAGTTCTGCTACATTCTGAATCTCTTTACAAAGGCAACACAGTATGGCAAGGGTGCAACTCTTAGAGCCAAACTGTGTCTTTGCAAAATGAACTACAGGTATGTTGCCCATTTAAAAAGCTGTAGTCCTCTCTGCACCACCAAACTCACAGTTACTTTATTGTGCAAAATGGAGTTAACGTTTCGGTCCTGCACAGAGGACCTTTATCATGGGTGCAGGACCTAAACGCTGACTTACACCATTAAAGCTTTGCACATAAATTATGTCCCATGTGTTCTCTATACTGATATTACTTTTTGCGGCAGCACCTAAGCTTTTTTTGCCTTTTTCTAGGGGTAAGTGCACTGCTGGGACCTGTTATCCAGAATGCTCGGCATCTGGGGTTTTCCGGATAATGGATCTTTCCATAATCTGGATCTTCATACCTTAAGTCTAATAGAAAATAATTTAAACATGAAATACACCCAATAGGCTGATTTTGCTTCCAATAACGTTTAATTATACAGTTAATTAACAGTACAAGCTACTGTTTTATTATGACAGTGAAAACAGCTGTCATTTTCAAAATTGTGGATTATTTGGATACAATGGGTCCATGGAAGAATGTCTTTCCATAATTTGGAGCTTTCTGGAAAACGGGTTTCCGGATAACGGATCCCATATATATATATATATATATATATATATATATATATATATATATATATACTGAAGGAATACCAGCAATACTTATACATTTTACAGCTGTTGCTCTGAGGGACCTCACTATATGCCTATAGTAATTGCCTTTCCTTGGAATCTCATAATTATCAGTCTGGGAGCAGTTCTAGTTCATCCCCTGAAGGTCTGGTGTAACTTCATGAGACTTGGCATCGGCATTACTGAATTCGATTTTCAGAAATGAGCTACTTGTCCTAACTGAGACTACAGGTACTTCATAAAATCATTATTAAACTTCTCTGATTGTTAATTAAGGGTAAAAGGAAAAATATTAAGAGTGATTCCTCACTTATTCTCTGCTGTTTAGTGACACTACTTCAGACCCAAGAAGAATCCTAGAAGGATAGTAAAAGTCCCTCTTCTTCAGTACCAACATGGATTCTAAGTTGTTCATCTGTTCTTCTTCCCTGATCTTCCAAGTCGCAGACCCACTCCTCAACCATCCGGCAGAGGGAGTCCATCCTACTTGTTCTGTCCTCTGTTAAAGTTGTAATATGTGGGCTCTCTATGTGATCTCTCTAACCCAATTTATTCAAAGTTATAACATCAGTTACACAGATATAAATTATATAGGGAATAATATACCCCCTATTATAAAATATAAGGATATTGTAAGTCACAGAGGCGTTCAAAAACCTTATAAACCACAAGGCCCGAGGAGCCTTCTGAAAGTGATGCAGTAAAAATGGAGCACATTTCGGGTTGAAGCAACTTCTAGCATGGTTGCAATAACACTGGAGTTCTGGGAGGGGGGAACATTGCATTGTGAGAAAAAAGCTGAGACCCACAGTAAAATACTTTTAGGGCCACCAAACATCAAGAGGTCGTCCTGTTTTACCGATATACATGAAAATTACCCATTAATTAGGGCCTCCTATACCTCCTGTGCCCCCCTGCAGCTGCAGGGTCTGCTTCCTCTCTAGTTACGCCCCTGTTCATATGTTGGATTTATATATCTAGAAAATCAGCTTAGAGCAGGCTTTTTTTGCGATTAATAAAAACACTGAGAAGCGGCCTGGAGGGATTTCCCATTAATCAGAGATTAGATAATTGTGTCTTAATTTGATAGTTATGGGGTGGGCCCTTCCTTAGTCTAACTTTCAATTCTTCTCAACTGAAGGAAAATAATGACATCTTTTAAGTATTTTTCTCTGTGACCCACTTTCACTTGCGAGGCATTGTAACCTTAAAGGATGTCTAATCAGAGGATGGATGACTCTTTATTATATAGAAGGGAATAAACACAGCCACTCCAGAGATTGGCCCAGTGTGTTGCAGAAAGTTTATTACGTTTAGGAAATAAGAACTGAATTAAATATTTGTTCTGCTGTCTGTAAGATTAGAGTGTTTTAGAGCTGCTTCTTTCAGAGGGGAAAACTGAGTACATTTAGTTCTTTTCTAGAGGACTAATAGTCTTACAACAGGACACTGATGGTTATATAAGGAATATTGTACATTATAAGGAATATATTAGAAATCACAGAGAAGTTCCATGGCCATATAAAAACCGCCAAGTGTTTTTATACAGGTCATAGGGTTCTAATTACATTATTTTTTTATAATACACACATTTCAGCACTAAGCCTTGATTATAATTGCTGACATCTTTAAGCACTGTTAATAAGATATATGTTCCAGGATATTCATAACAATATAATGCACAAGGGCCAGAATATATCCTTCTACATGTTGCCATGTAATGCCATGTAATGGCACTGAAATTTGTTTATTATAAGAAAGGTACCATCTCATGTAAAATACGAATTAACTTGATTGAACTCTCAGCTCAAATGGTTTCTTATTTAAGAAAAAACTTGAATGGCAAAAACCCGATTCTGCGAGTTCGAGGTGCCAAACCCAAAAAACTTGAATTAATCAAATTATTCCAGTTTTCAATGAGAACCCTCCAAAAAAACCCAAACATCATGAAGGCTAAAATCTTCAAACGGTTCAAG
The DNA here is from genome assembly GCF_017654675.1 of Xenopus laevis. NCBI lineage: Eukaryota > Metazoa > Chordata > Amphibia > Anura > Pipidae > Xenopus > Xenopus laevis. Next base: position 35,226,408 of record NC_054385.1, read on the forward strand.
GGGCCATTGACTCCTATGTAACCTCCTATATGATGGTGGATTTTTGGATTCAAGCTATTTCCAGGGTTGGGGTATTATAAATCTCAATAAATTGTAGGTTTTTTTTAACCCGAAAATGTGAGTTTTGACCAAAAAAAATCAACTCCAAAACTCGAATTTTCGTGGAAAAAAACAACTCAAACCTTAAAGGCGACCCGTCACCCAAAAAAAATTATTCTTAATTCTATTTTTTCATGTTAGTCAAGCAAAATGAACTTTAATTACACTGTATAAATTATTTGAATCTTGTTTCCATCAGTCTGGGAATTCATAATTATAGCAAGCAGGCAGGAGCCATTTTGTGGACACTGTTATTAAGGCATGTCTTGTATCATCTCAGAATCTTGTTTGTACACCAGAATGGGGGACCTGATGTCCATCCCCATGCCCTGGCTACACAATTAAATGGTGAAGAGAACTGGGGGAATGTGTGGAGAGCAGTGACATCTAGGAAGTGCTGAATGGAAAGTGAAAGTAATTGCTTGCCCGGCCCCTTCTCTATGCCTTAAGCTGGCCATAGACACAACGATCCAATCGTACAAATTGAGGATTCATAGGATTTTCGGACTGTGTGTGGAGAGTCCCGACATTTTTCGTCCGGCGGAGATCGGTCGTTTGGTCGATCGGACAGGTTAGAAAATTTCTGTCGTCTGCTGATAATATCTCTGCGTGTATTGCTGATCGTACGATTTTCAGTGGGAGACTGTCACTAGCTTTGTCAGATTGCTGTCAGAGGTAGAACATTGATCTGTTCTTCTACTACTTTATTTGATCGGAATGGTAAGACTTTGATCTGAATGGTTAGAGGTGGGTCGGGAGATGGGAAAGTCCATCGTACGTTGATTCGTACGATCGGATCTTTGCGTCTATGGTCAGCTTAAGACATAGAGGAGGGGCAAGCAATATTTGATTGACAGCTGAGATTTTTAAATGAGCTTATAACAGTTATGGATGTTTTAATTAAAAAAAAAGAATTTGGATTTTATGTTTAATTTGAAAAGGACTTTTATTATACAGCTTTTTATGTCTGGGTGACAGGTCCACTTTAGTAAATAACCTGCTAGAAGTTTTCTTGGATATCTGCGACTTGTATAAAAGTCCTTAGCCGGTAGCCGCGTGCCTTTATATAATTATGAGACAAAATATTTGCCAATGCAGTTGTGGCCACGTAAGAATGGATGTAAATGTTGCTTATTGCAATTCTTTAATGAAACTTCTATACAAACATGCTTCTTGCACTCCTGTATAGCTGTCCAAGCCTCACTGCAGCCATCCTGATCAAAGTCATCTGAGGTTTCTCATGTCTTTCCCTAACAGAGCAGCAACAGAACAATCCTCTAGTTTTTGTCTATGTTCTCCCACCTGAATCACAGTTGGAAGGCCTGGCCAGCAGGTAGTGTTTTAAGTAGCTTACCTTTTTCTTTACTTATATCTTGGAATCTTCAAAAAAATAAATATAATTTGCAAAAGTACTTAGAAGAGTACTACAAGGATTTTTTCATTAATTTCATTTTCAAGATTTAAGAGCGTCTTTCAATATATACACAGTATGTGTGTGTATATAAATATATATATATATAAATATATACATATATATATATATATATATATATATATATATATATATATATATATATATATATATATATATATAGTATGTCATGTTTTTCAGAATTCCATGTTGAATGCAGGAGACTAGTCCCATCCAGTCACTGCATTTCCAATCACTGAACAGAAGAGGGCAGGCAAGTGACACCAACCATCACATGATCTCACCCAGTTCATCTTATTACTGTCATCTTAATAATGGCAGCTTTGGAGAAAATATCATTTGAAAAGATATCAAGCCAAGGGAAAAGCTGGGCTAATTTTATTTCCTTATTTAAATAAAGAAAGGAAAGAAAATCATTCATGACGGAGGTGTGAGACATAAACCTGAATTAAAGTTCAGCAGCAGGATATATATATTTATTTTGGTACCCACAAAATAATGACGGTGATCGGCGTTATTACCAAAAATCTACTTATGTTTCTGCGGATCTGGGTTGACATATATGTTTTATTGGGTGTGTGGGGGACTGTTTGGACAAAACAGTGGGCAGAGCAGTGATGCAGTTGTGGGTGAATTTTGGAAAGATCAGGGAAGAGAAAGGGTAAGATTGGGGTGGGTTTGGCCTTCAGTAAGCAGGCCAGGGGCACAACCAAATTACACATTTACTGATTGCTCATTAGCTATTGAGCACTCACACATGATTCCCACCAATCCCCAGTATTTCAAGCTGCTCCTGAGCCTTGGGCACACTTCAATGCCTCTACCAAGGGTATTCCATAAGAAAATGCATCCTAGGCCTCATTTGGGGGTACTGGGCAAAGCAAACTAGACCTGCCCATGTTAAAAATACCCCAAGAGCAGGGTGTTTTGGCTCATCCTTTTAGGTGCCTGCACCTTTTATTTCCTGAGGGCTCCAGCTCTGCTCTCTACACTACATGGGTCTCAATATTTCCAAACTATATGTCAAGCTCACAGGCTCTAATCGCCTGAAGCAGGCAGCAACACCGAGGGACCAGTCCTATTCTGAATATAAAAATACATGAATATTATGTCACACAAATTCAGTGCATATTATGTGTCTTTATTAATAAATCTTACTGCCAAAGATACAATATAATCATCACTTTGATTCAAACAAGATTGTCAGAAAATCAGCTGATGAGAAAGAGATTTGTGGGATCATGTAATGAAATTTTTGGGCTTGTGCGAAGGGCCACAGATATTCATTAAAGGAATTGTTCAGTGTAAAAATAAAAAACTGGGTAAATAGATAGGCCGTGCAAAATAAAAAATATTTCTAATATAGTTAGTTAGCCAAAAATGTAATGTATAAAGGCTAAAGTGAGACTGGATGTCTAATATAATAGTCAGAACATTACTTCCTGCTTTTCAGCTCTCTTGGTTTTCACTGATTGGTTACCAGGCAGTAACCAGAGACTTGAGGGGGCCATAACTGCTGCTTTTGAATCTGAGCTGAATGCTGAGGATCAACTGCAAACTCACTGAACAGAAATGTACCATGTGGCCACCCTTCAAGTCGCTGACTAACTCAGAGTTATAGAGCTGAAAAGCAGGAATTAGTGTTGTGGCTATTATGTTACACATCCAGTCACTCCAGCCTTTATACATTACATTTTTGGCTAACTAACTATATTAGAAACTGTTTTTTATTTTGCACAGCCTATCTATTTACCCAGTTTTTATTGTCACACTGAACTGTTCCTTTAATGACCTGTCACAATGTACACTGTGCTGTGTCGTGAGTACTGAGCGTTACTCATCTCACCCCAAGCAAAATATCTGTTCCTGGAATTCATTCAAGAACTGAATCATAACAAGAGAAATGTATGCACCCGCTCGAATATCAGCCCATTATTGATATCCATCTAAGATGTAAATATGTACGGGGGAAGAACCGTTAACCTTATGTAGGAGGAAAAAAAGCCCCGCCTAGATTCTGCTGATGTCACCAGCACCCACTCCATCTAGTAAAGAAGTTCCTGTGGAACAGTGAGTGTAAAAATAACACAGGCCTACGCTTTTCTGTTAATGCTAATATTGTCTTCTCTGCACATTTTTCTGTGTTTATTTCTTTTTTTTTTTACAGCAAATATTCAGTTTATCACTAACTGGTGCTGATGTGACATTTTTAAGGCTGTGACAGGCTGTGAATGGCAACACCACGAGACTAATAACATAATAACTTGCAACTAAGGAATGTTATACCCACTGATTCAAGGCTTCCCTCCTTAATAGGCACAGTATCTAGGGGAAAGTATTATAGCATTATTAGAAATGTAGGGTCATATGTCAGCTTGGGAATTCTCCATAAAATTCACTTGGGTTACTATCCACTGGTTTGGGTACCCGTGCAAGGGGGTCCAACTCCCAGCAACTCCCAGTAGGCACGATATAATTAGACTCTTTATCTTCAGGTGGGGCCCCTGCTTATGGTATAAAGGAAGGGATTACCACTTGGCATAAGCACACACACAGTATTCACTCTTGATCAAATAAAGTTTGGGCGCCAGTGGTTCTTTAGAACACTAGAACATTTATTGAACTGATGATACACTTCTCAATACTCAGTCACATATTCAAGATGTGTGCTCAGAGGATACACTCCATGTAGTGGCAGCAGGTTATTTACATACAATATGTAAAGGATCTCTCTGTCCCTGAGCTTAACCACTTAAATCCCTAACCTGGCGGCAATGTCACCGCAGGGTGCTAACCCTTCACTAAACTCCTCATTGGAGCCTTGGCTGCTCACTAACTTTCCTGAACTTATCTGTCACTCCTATAGTGACCTATTACATTTGTTGACCTGACACTGGCTTGCTCCTTTACTGAGGCCTACCTCCACCTCAGGCCCTCCCAGACACACACCACCTCCTCCAGCGAGTGGGTGCACTAGAAAGAGAGGGAACACATGGCAACATCCCTTTTAATAACCTCTGGGGAACTACTCCGCCTCCCGTATGGGAAAAAGGATCCAGCCTAGCTGGCTAATACATTTCCTGGGGTGGAGGAAAACCTTACAATCCTACATTAGTTTGTTTAATTCGTGCATCATTTCCACCGTTTTCTCTTCTGCCATTTTTCTGACTGTAATTTTAAAAGCTGAAAACTCAAGCAATTCTAAATAAATCCTTGAATCTATAGGGGGTTGCTCTGGGACATCCAGTGCCAAATATTCCTTAAAAATGTTTGAATTTAAATTTTTGCCACGATTCAAAAAAAAAATGTTTGTTATTTATTAGGGATGCACTGAATCCAGAATTCGGCCTTTTTCAGCAGGATTCGGATTCGGCCGAATCCTTCTGCCAGGCCGAACCTAATCCTAATTTGCATATGCAAATTAGGGACAGGGAGGTAAATCCCGTGACTTTTTGTCACAAAACAAGGAAGTAAAAAATATTTTCCCCTTTCCACCCCTAATTTGCATATGCAAATTAGGATTCGGTCTGTATTCGCCCAAATCTTTCGCCAAGGATTCGGGGGTTCGGCCGAATCCAAAAAAGTGGATTCAGTGCATCCCTAGTATTTATTAAGCACAGAAAAACTGAAATGTAAAACTTTGGCATTTAAAAGCTTGGAAGTTCATGTAGTCAATGGTAGTCGTCATAGGCAAAACTCAAGCCATTTTTTTTTTTTTTTAATTTGAGATTTTCAAGGTTTTTTTGAGCATGTAAACCTGCATGTGCTTATAAACTTACAAATTCGAGGTATCAGTTTTTTTTTTTTTTTTCAAGATTGCATTCAATTGAGTTTTTTCTACTTGGATTTTTTAATAAATAAGCAAGCATTCAAGTTTTCTTAAATTGTAAGTTTATTCATAGTAGAAAAAAAATTCTAAAACCTCACAAATTTGACTATTGACAAATCAACGACACAAACATTTTGACACCTGTGTAAAATCTCCCCTCGGTTTCCTCAATTGTATTTTTGGGGTGATTTGCTGTAGGGAGGTACACAGTGAGCACTTTGTAAAATGTGTATTTGCATCATTGAGGTGCCATTGTTTCAACGCAACAAATGCTAAATAAAAGGTCCCTTTAATACAGCCAGCCATACACTAAATTCAATATAATAGTAGCACAGAGCAGCTGATTTATAGATAAGGCTAAAATATAATATAGATATTTAAGCTGGAAGAAAAGCAAAACACATTCCCCTTTAGTTGCCATTGTTTTATTGCCATGCAGCCATTGCATACTGTACGTCTTTCTAGAGAAAATCGAACATTTTGCTCAATCTCCGTCCCAAATCCCAGTTGATTTAGGTGGGTGGAGGCTTCTTGTTCTCTACCACTGGGCATTCTGTGTCCTCGCAAACGCTGCATAAAGGCTCCGTATAATTATGGTTCAAACTCTTCACAACATCTTTGGAAACTCCAATCCATTCCTAGATGGAAGATAAGATGGAAATGTTTCAGGCAACAGCAGAAATTGTTATAATTTACACATACTGGCCATGTATTTGGCAAATAACTTTTATGTCAGCATTCATCTTGATGCTTCTGTGATTGGCACATGACAAAATCACCCGGGGGGGGGGAGGGGAATTGTGTTGACTGCTTTTGTCACACCATACACACACTGGTATTTGTCACAGCTACTACTGGCACTGCCTGGGCGGCTCTAGTCAGATGTTTGTGAGGGGGCACAGTATTCAGTAAAACCTCTGCTTGGACAACATAATGAAGTGTGTGTGATTGGGTTTCCATGCTATGATCGCCTAAAAAGTGATGTCACAAGTGCCTGTCAGGCACTGTACATTAAAGGGGTTGTACACCTTTCAATAAAGTTTTATTATGATGTAGAGAGTGATATTTCTAGACAATTTGCAATTGGTTTTCATTTTTTATGATTTGGGGGTTTTGAGTTATTTAGCTTCTTATTCAGCAGCGCTCAAGTTTGCAATTTCAACGGTCTGGTTGCTAGGGCCCAAATTACCCTAGCAATCATGCACTGAATGTGAACAAGAGACTGGATTATGAATAGGAGAGGGCCTAAATAGAAAGATGAGTAATACAAAGTAGGAATAGCAATACATTTGTAGACTTACAGAGCATTTGTTTTTTTAAATGGGGTCAGTGACCCCCCATTTAAGGCTGGAAAGAGTCAGAAGAAGAAGACAAATAATTCCAATATATATAAATTAGAATCAGTTAACAATTCGATTAGTACAAAAATAGAAACAAATGGCACACTCACTTCAATGCTCCTGCATCAATTCAAACTGTTGACATTTTTATTTCGGTGAAATCTCAGCTGAGATTTCACCGAAATAAAAATGTCAACAGTTTGAATTGATGCAGGAGCATTGAAGTGAGTGTGCCATTTGTTTCTATTTTTGTACCATTTGATGAAAGCTCTTTTTTGGCAGCAGAGCTAACATTTGAGCACCTCTTATCGATTTACCCACATATAAGAAGTATAAAAGTTCTATCAGAAGAAAGTTGTGATACTTTGTACTAACAATTCGATTAGTCCAATTTGGCCATGCACATGGGCAGATCTACATGTATGACCAACTTTAAAGGAACAGTAACACCAAAAAATGAAAGTGTTTTAAAGTAATGAAAATATCATGTAGTGTTGTCCTGCACTGGTAAAACTGATCTGTTTGCTTGAGAAACACTACTATAGTTCATATAAACAAGCTGCTGTTTAGCAATGGTGGAAACTGAAAAAAGGCTACTGTATATGGCACAGGTTAAATAGTGGATAACACCATAATGTTCTACAGAGCTTATCTGCTGTGTAACCAGAGCCTTTTCTCCTTTAAATAGCTGCCCCCATTGGTACACAGCTGCTTATTTATATAAACAATATAAATGTTTCTGAAGCAAACACACCAGTTTACCAGTACAGGGCAACACTGCATTATATTTTTATTACTTTAAAACACTTTAATTTTTTGAAGTTACTGTTTCCTTTAATTTTAGGTGCAATGCAATAACAAGTGCAAAGATTGCAGCAATTCTTGCAACCTCTAGTAACCAATCAGCAGGTAGCATTTTCTGGTTTCTGATTGGTTGTTGTGAGCAACTAATGGGTCTGAAATTGGATTGCATGACTTTGTGCCTAGGTATCAGCAAGCTTTTAGGTGAGCTAAAAGGATAACTACATTGGGAATATGGAGGAGTCGAGTCCACTCTCTACTCACCTGGAAGTCCCCGTCGTACATTTTGTAAAGATCCTGAAGACCCTTCTCAGGGTTTGGAATCTGAGGCACTAGAATCACCCAGATCCTGAAGGGAAACAGCAGGAAAATAAGGGGTCAGGCAGAAAATTAGAGATGGGAAAACTTCAGAAGGAAAGGTGGAAAACACAATATAATACAGAAAACTGACATTATCAGGATTATAGCAGGAAGAGAATCAACCGTAAGATGTGCTGCCGACTGCACTGAAAGTCATGGGGCTCATTTATAAACACTGGGCAGAATTGCACCCAGGTAGTAGGCCATAGCAACCACTGGCTTTTTCAGCCACCTGCAGGTTGAATAATGAAAGCAAACCTTTGTTGGTTGCTATGGGTTACTGCCCAGGTGCAAATTTGCCCAGTGTTTATAGAGGAGCCCCAGAGTGTTTATAACCTGGTTTCTAGTCAGCCACACAGCAGAGGTTGTTCATATTGTAGCCAATATTTAGGGGATGTTGCAGGAGTTCTATTGGAGGGTTGCAGCTCACTCCTGCCTGCTGTAGAGCCATGACACTACAGGGGGGAATCTCACCTCTCCGTGCGAATAAGCATAGCCAGTACACAGAAAAACGCAATGGAGAATCCAACGCTGATGATGGCTATGATCGGAAGTGACGTCTCTGTGATGGGAACTCAATGAGAAAAAGCATAATGGAGAGAAATGAATAGAAAGTGTAAAATGGAGAACAATAAAGAGGTTAACGGTCACTATTATAAATAGAAACACCCCATAACTCAGGATGTTTAATAAAGCTGTTTCAGGAATAGTTGTACCCCTCTTTCTTTAAAGGGGAGCAATCGCAAAAACGAAAATTTAATATAAGCTTCATAATAATGAAGTAAGAAACTTTCTAAATGCAATCGATTTCAAATTCTACATTGTTTCTGAAATAATCAAGTTTATCTTCACTATCCCTCTCTTCGCATCTGTATCTCTTCATTCTGTCTTCATGTAGGAGTAGGGTGTCAGACGAATGATCCAATATATCTTCCTTTTCTAGCAGATGAATTAGAGCTCACTCAAATAACTGATTCCAGTACAAACAAAATCTAACAAAATAACTGCCTTTTGCACAAATCCTGCATATAGAGAGACATGATGGCTGGTGATTTTAATAGAGTGAGCTCTAATACATCTTCTAGGCAAAAGGAGTCCCCCCCTATAAGATATATTGGATTATTCCAGCTCCTAAATGAAGACAGAATGAGAAGAAACAGATGCTGAGAGATGAATAGTGAAGATTAACTTGATTATTTCAGAAACAGTACAGAATTTTTGATTGATTGTATTTAGAAAGTTTCTTATTTTAGTTTGCTGAAGCTTATATTAAATTTTCATTTTCACAAGTTCCCCTTTAAGCCATTTGTACATTAAAAGGGGATATAAAGTCCAATATAAAAATGTGGGCTAATGAAAGTAAATGTAATTCCAAGCAACATTTCCGTATGCGTTAGTTAGAAATGATCAGTGGTTTTAAAGTTCTTTGTCAATGTACTTTCAGCAACTGTCTGTCCCTTTGTGACTCGTAAAACAATAAAGCTGTCCTCCGGCCACCATGCAATTCCTGCAATTCCTCCTGCAAAGCTCTCTGTTAATCAGCTGGCTTCGGCTACATCGTTTCAATAGTCAGGAACAGCAATGTAGAGAATTGCAATGAACAGACAGGTACATGAATAGCTATTACATTTTAATATAACTTGTAATGTGCAATGGACAAAAAATGGGAAAATTGCTTAGGATTATATAGTCTTTCATTCTGTAAAATTAATTTTTTTTTAGGATAAGATCCCCTTAATCCAATGACCCACAACCAGTAGCTCGTGAGCAACATGTTGGCTCTCCAACCCCTTGGATGTTGCTCCCAGTGGCCTCCCAGTTTTGGTTTCATAAAAGCCAGGTGCACTGCCAAACACAGCCTCAATGTAGGCGGACAATCCACATAGGGGCTATGAAACAGCCAATCACAGACCTTATTTGGCATCCCAAGAACATTTTTCATGCTAGTGTTGCTCCCCAACTCCATACCTCCCAGCATTTTGGAAATAAATAGAGGGACAAAGAAGTTGCCACGTACAATGCTGCAACAGTTTTTTTTATCACGCCCATTTTTGTGACCACACCCCCTAATTATGTTCATTTTACAAAATGTCAGGTTATGAAAGTTTGAACATATTTCTGTGTTTTTTTCAGTTATTACAGTTTTGCTAATGAAGGTGAATTGCCCTTTACAATTACTTATTTGCTTATCTTGAAAGTATCTTTTCTGCTGCTGTGGCTGTTCTTGCCAAAAGCCAATTAAGTTAGAAACTTTGTTTCTTTTTCTGGCTGTTCAGTGCAGAGAAAAACGGGACTTTCCAGTACAAACGAAGGACTACGGGTTGAGCTGTCAAAAGAGGGACTGTCCCTCTAAAAACGAGACAGTTGGAAGGTATGCCCAACTCCTTTTACTTCTGAATGTTGCTCACAGGTTCTAAAGGTTGAGGATCCCTGCCTTAATCTAATGTAATGACTATTTTAAAAAGGCAAAGTAGCATTTGTATTAGAGTCAATGGGAATGCAGAATCCCATGCATTTTTTACTTCGTAAACCGATACACATTACCACAACATGGTGGATAAAATAAGGCTCCCATGCTGCTAAGGTGATTTTTGACACTGGTGGACTGATAATGGTAACTATATTGCTGTTTACCCAAAATGTTCCATTTAGATTTCTTTTTTTTTTTTTTCAAAAAGCTTTATTGTAAATTATCAGCGATACAAAGCTGTAAATGCATTAACAGTACCATGTAACATACATCTATAACAGTTGAGCAAACATCTACAGTGTCTCATACAAGTTCGCTTATGATTAGGGTTTGCAAAATGACAAACTTATAAGTACGAGTCAACAGTGTTTCACATCGTAACAGCCAGAAATTAATATAATCCAAAATAGAAAGAGTCATACACAAACGAAACAACAGTAGAAGTGTAATTAGAAAAGAAGGTTAAGGTGGGGGGGGGGAAAGAGAGGGGGGTGCAGAGGGGTGGTATTGGGTCCACAACTCATGAAAGGTAGGTTTTGTAAAGATCAGTTTCCTTAAATAGGAACCATCTTATCCAAGTAGTAGAGAATTTTGTGAATTGATCAGGGGTATGGGATGACATTTCCTCAAATCTGCATATTTCCGTAATTTTGTTGAACCAATCTTTAACAGTAGGCACATATGTAGTTTCCATTTAGATTTTATTAAATATATTAATAGTTTACAATCTAACAAAAAATAAATCTGTTCCCAACAGAGTAATCTCTGGGCACCCTGTATCCCAAATGGAATGGAAAGGAATGTATCATACACCTTTATGTGTGAGTATACTGAATCTGAAATACTATGTAATGCAGGGTTGGACTGGCCCACCGGGGCTGCTGCCTATGGGCCACCCTCTGCCGTGCTGCGCCGCGCGTCTTCTGCCTCCAGCTTCCACTCTGGCCCTGCTGCTGCCATGCGTGTGCTCATGCGTGCACGCGCACTGTGTTTTTCCGGTTGTGGCAGGAGGAACTGCAGAAGTGCTAGAAAAATTCTAGAAAATAGTGGATATTTCCACTATATTTGGTCATGTCCTATTATCAAGACTTTTTGGGAGAACATACCGGAATTTACAAAGAAAACTAAATTTAAAATTAAACTTGTCCCACGGTTCGCTCTTCTTGATCTTAGAGACTATTTCAAAGTATATAATGTTTCTGCTGAAATGATTCATTTTTGTTTATTGATTACTGCAGCAGCACGTAAGACAATTTTTTGGATTAAAGATACTGCTCCTGTTTTGGAAGTTATTTTTCAATGTATTTACAATCTCTTTTCTAGTTTTCACTGGTTTTTACTAGTATTGGTTAATATACTTCTATTAATTTATCAATTATTTATTTAATTTGCTTTGAAATTGTCATGTCAATTTACTAAATGAATTATTTATTGATGTATAATTATTGTTATAAAATTCAATAAAAAGAAATTGCAAAGAAAGAAAGAGAAACCACTATGGAGGAGAAGGAGGAGGGTTGGCCAAGCGTGCCAATATCTCTTTCATGTGTGCCATTCACTGTTCCATGTCCTTCATCTCCAGCAGCATCTCTATGGCCCCGTTTCTCCTTGGTTCATGTACATGCATGCTGAACTGCAGGTGGTGCTTGCGGCAGGGGTGGGCCGGGTGATGAAGGGGGTGGGAAGGTCGTTCAGACAACAAAGCAGTAGATGCCGGTGCCTACGGTGGGGACAGTGCTAGTGTAGCTGTCTTCTGGTTATCGCTCCATAATCCTTCTCTTGCTGTACCCCTTGGGTCTAAAAGAGGAATTCATCATAATCTGCCCTGAGCAGGAATGGGAGCAGGTAGCATAGGCTCAGAAAAAAATTATACAAGTCATTTTCACTGGAAAATGTTTTCCACTCTAACATTCTAGGCTGGGCATCAGCTATTTAACCGGATGACAAGCCAATTGATGCTTGCGTCACACTATCAGGGGTGCTTCTATAATGAGGCAAAATCGTAGCAGTCAGAAGGGGCGGCAGTTGAGCTGCTGTAGTATCTCCAAATTATAGCAAACAAGTATAGTGTGCGTCAAAATTTTTTTCACATACTGCTTGCAAGTGTGCCTCCATCTGCCTCCAGGGGCGACTGTCCAACTTTATCCAGTCAGCTTGTTGGCAAAGGAGAAATTGAGCCAATCAGAGAGCCCAGTTTGAGTATGTGTAATGCTGCGCAGCCCTCCGTTCAGCATACATTGCAGCAAGAGGGACAGATTGTAGTGCAGGGTGTGTGGCGGCACCCAACCCGCCCCAGCAAGAAAACACTTGTGTGGGAAAGCAAAGGGGTAGGCAACAATTTGGCTGCATTAAAACTCTGAAACACCCCTGTACATTGTGCATTTTTATTTACTTTATTTATTTACTTATTATTTTTATTTAGGTTTGCCTTCATCTACACTGGTGGCAAAACATGGAAATTCACAGAGAAACCATGAAAAAATGTGCTCATCACTCAATAACTGGCATTCAGTGCACTCCCCCCGTCAAATGTAGCACTACTGCACCATTACTTGGTGACTGTCAGTTAGTGGACTGACAGACTAAATTAGACAGGAAGTAAGAGGAGAGACAAGGAACTTAACTCTGCTGCCTACCCCTAGTAGGTAACCAACACACTCATGCTATAAGTCGCTGACTGATTTCACCTGCTTTAATTGGCTGGTTCCAGGATGAGGCAACAATTTGCAGGTTAGGTTCTTCTTAGTAGGAAAAGGGGAATTCTTACAAAAGTGATGCACTCTCTTTCAAATTAAAATATGTGTGTCTGTGTTGATTTATTTGCCTGTAAACATGTATATGTTACAAAGTGTTATGTTATGTACAAAATAATTCAACCCATAAACCATGAATGGAAAGGTGCACCTTATCTCTGCCTCTTTTTACGCTGGCTTCAGTGTTTACTGCATGAAAACGAATGTGCCCTTTACTCTCACAAATAGAAATATATACATTTTTGTCTCTTACTTGTATCATTTCTGCCCCAGGATACTCCTACGCTCCACTCGCTCCATAATACAGCGGAGGCACACAAATCGCTCAGCTTGCTTCTCACATGAAATGTGTAGAGCTTGTCACGGCTATAGCTGGGCAAGGAAAACTGGGTGCTAGTGACATTCTTTACCTGGGCAGAAAGGAGAAAGCTGCCATTAGAACGGGAGAGGGTGGCATGGCTGTATAGGCTAGGGCACAAAACAGGGAATAGTTGTAAGAGAAGGAAAGGTAAAGAAATCATCCTTACTTTAGCATAAAGTTCTCTATAAAATAGAAATGAGGAGAAAAAAGCAAAACGGGTGGAAGTCAAAAGTTTGTGTTTAATATTTCTGTGAACGTGAGGTTAATAAACAGAAGTAGGAACATTGCGATCAACCCGGATCCCGAGATAGGAATCCTTAGGGATTCTGGACAGAGGTGATTGAGCGACACATTGGTGATCATTTTTTAACTGAAGCTTTATTCTGCTGGTTAGCAGGGCCCACCACCCAGGAAACCTGAGTAAATAATGGTCTATTAAGCAGGACCCCCTGGAGTAAATAATAAATAACTTTTAGATTGTAAGCTTTGTTTGGGCAGGACCCTCTGTACCTCTTTGTATCAGTTTTGTTGTACAATTTAATCATGTATTCCGCCTGACACAGTGAACAATACAGTTTTATTGTTATTACCGTCCACGAGTCACTGGCCAGGCTGCGATATTTCACTTGATAAGTGAAACAGAGCAGCCTGAAGCCACGGGATGGCTCCCAGCTCAGGAGGAGTTCCAAGTCACTTGTGTTCTCTACGTGCAGCTTAACAGGAGGCTCCAGCTTGACTGAAATATAAATAACATAATGCACATTGCTGTAAGTAGTCACAAAGAAAGGGAGTGTTATTTTGTAGTAGCATGTGATGTATACCTGGTTTTGTGACATTTTAAAGGAGTGATTAATAGAGGGGACTCAAAATGAGCTTCATTACCTGTATCAGGGAACTCGACCTATGGCTTTGTGCCTTTATATAGTCATGGAACTAATTGAGCTTTCTAATATCCACCAGGATATAATATTATTCCTACCCTGTCAGCACCCATACTGCCACTTCTTTATAACCTCAGCTTGATTGCCCATGTTTTTGCCAACTCCCTTCCTTTTCCCATACCAATTCCAGTGTAGGCACCTCTGGCCCATAGTATAACTGAGACTAAGAGAGAAAGCCAACGAAGGACTGGAAGATTGTTCATAAATTTTCTTCTCCTTCTTTGAGCATTAAATCCATTTTTTTTGCAACTGCTCATCACTTTTTATCATTCTGAATTATTTTGTCTTCTAATTGGCTTTCTTAAAGGAGAATGAAAGGATAAATCACTGGGGAGGTGCCAAATGTTAGGCCTCCCCTTAAAACTCATGCCCTAGGCATAGGCCCCCAGTTCCTATATGGTAAATACAGCCCTGGTCACCCCTCCTGTCCTTTCCTTGTCTCTTAAATCCAATGGCAAATTGTACTGCAAGTAGATTAGGAATGACTAGAAACTTGATTTTAGGGGGTTATTTATCAAAGGTCAAATTTTGAATTTATGTGAATTTTTTTTTACATATAAATAAATTCGAACATACTCACAATTGGACTGGGTAGTTTATTTATGAAAAAAAATTGATCATCTAAAATTTGATTGAATGGGAATGACCCGAAAATTTGAATTCTGCTGGTTTTATGTGGTGAATATTCGATTTATAATTGTTTCCATGGTCACGGTTTGATAAATCTCATATTCAAATTTACATTCAAACCGGGGGATTAAAATCGAATGTGTGAATTTTGACACATATTTTTTGAAAATTCGAGTTTACTTTTTGATCCTTAATAAATCTACCCCTAAATGTCATGATATTGATAGCCAAATCTTTTTCAAAATGTGGCATCACACTTTATGCAGCATCCCCCAAATCTTGTGAGCCAGTCTGTATTACAGAAGTCATATAAACAGGGCCGGTTTTCTGGGGCTGGCGCCCCAAGGCCACGCGGTCCAAATGCCCGCACTACCGCCCACGCATATGCTAGCGCACGCGTGTAAGAGCCGGCAGAATGGGGGCGCACAGCCAGCTTCCCAAAAAGAGGCTAGGCAGCATGCCGCCCCTAATTTTCTGTCACCCTTTGTGGCCTTGCCACAAATCTGGGCCTGCATATAAATCTCCCCTTTATTCAGCATTACAAGAATGTAACTGTAAAGTTTCTTGAACGCATTTTTGCAGAAATGTAAAGTAGTTGAAAATTATGGGATGTACCTAAGTCTTGTAGGTTTCGAAACAGTTGTTTGTGCTCCTGTTTGCTGCTGTTTAATCTCACATTGAATGTACTAAAGGTTCGGACAGCGGACGAGTTGAACCAGCAGCCTATGTTGATCCCACGTTCCTGTAGGTAGTGAGCACAAGGGGCAGCTGCCTTCACACCATCCGAATTGTACCTGAAATACGTGGAGATAACACATAGGGGCAAATTTACTAAAGGACAAAGTGGCCAACGCTAGCGAAAATTCAGCAGCGTGACATAATTTCGTTACTTTGCCGATTTACTAACAGGTGCTGGCGTAAATTCGCTAGCGAAGTGGACCTACTCTAGCGCTACTTCGCACCCTTACGCCAGGTGAAGTTGCGCTATGGTGAAGGGAAGTAACTACTCTAATTCACTAACTTGCGCATTTTACTGAACGTTACATCTTGCGCCAGACTTGCCGTCGCCACCTCAGACCAGGTGAAGTGCAATAGAGTAGATAGGGCTTGCTTCAAAAAAAGTTGACATTTTTTCTAAGTCCTAAAAAACGCTGGCGTTTTAAGAAAAATATCGTAAATTTCCTAACATATGGCACCTAAACTAAACAGTGGGCACATGTATAGGGAAAAATAACAACTCTATTTTATGAAGCTTTCCCGGGCTCGTGTAGTGTAATGTATTTGCTGCTACATATACGTCCATTGTACTTTAACTTGGCGCCGTATGCAAATTAGGCATCGCTAGCATAACTTTACTTTGCTTGACGAATTAACGGTAGCGCAACTTCGCTACCTTTCACCTCCCTGAGCGCAACTTTGGATTTTAGTGAATTAGCGGCGCCCTGGTGAAACTTCGCCTGACAAAGTGCGGCAAAGCCAACGCCGGCGCAACATGGAAGGTAAGAAAATTTGCCTCATACACTTTAGTGATAGAAATGTTACACAGTGTATCAGTGTGGAGTATCAGTGTGTATCATTTGTCCTCTCTTTGCATGAAGTGTCATTAATTGCTTACCAGTAGTACAGGGAGTAGTTCTCAAAGGACAGTCCATCTTTGTTCCACATGCAGGTCATGTCTTTGTCCTGAGTCACAATGCAATTTACTGTAACACAAACACATATAATTATGCTGTTGTATAAGTAACATTTGTTGCCGTATGTTTGTGCTGGTTCACCATTGCTGGCAATCTATAATCAATATTTAACAAAGTACAGTATGATACACGGGCAACAAATGTTATACTTGAATGTGTTCCCAATGGGGAACTGAGGTTTTTGATTGCAGCTCTGCCAGCAGTCATGATTTGTTGCATGTTATCTATATTAAATAACATGACATCTCAGTTTTAGAAGGGGCCCTGCCAGGTCCCCTCATGTAGTGCATCATTGACAGCTGCCAAAATGTAATGTGGTTCTGTAGAGAGAGATACACAGAGCTGCATGAATGCCATGTTGGTGAATGCCATGCTTCTGTTACCTGTTTGGATCTCTGGGACTAGAATGACAGGCCATGGGGCCCATATTATTTATCTTACGCTGCTGCTTCTCCAAGACCCCACAAAACCGCAACTGGTGACCCCACAAAAAGTACTGCTAACTTAACAGCGCTACAGACTCTCGCTTGCTGCATCTGCTGTGGGTTTTTGACATTTCTTTTATTCCAGGGGGCAGAAAAGCCACAACACGAAAAGGTCAATGTGGTCATATAGGTTGCACTCACCAACAGGTTCAAATAGGATGACATACATATCCTTTGTGTTTCAGCGCATATTGCTATAGGAAACAAAGTTGACAAGATACAAGTGAACCTGCGACTTCCACAGCAACAAGAGACATGAAACAAAGGTCGGTTTTAGGGGTGTATTTATCAAAAAGTGACGTTAGAGATCACCACAGTCCTCTAGAGTGAAATTCCGCCTCTCTCCATTCATTTCTATGGGATTTTTAAAGGCGTATTTGTCAAAGTGTGGACTTTCACTTTCATTCCTTGATAAATAGGCTTTTAAAAATCCCATAGAAATGAATGGAGAGTGGCGGAATTTCACTCTAGCGGACTATGGTGATGTCTAACTTCACTCTTTGATAAATATACCCCCATGGAGTTTGTTACTGGGCTGCAGGTGCTACACTCCCAGACACTGCAAATGGATTAAATGGGTTCTCTCAAAGCCCTTAAAGGGATACTGTCATGGGAAAAAAAATTTTTTTCAAAACGAAACAGTTAATAGTGCTGCTCCAGCAGAATTCTGCGCTGAAATCCATTTCTCAAAAGAGCAAACCGATTTTTTTATATTCAATTTTGAAATCTGACATGGGGCTAGACATTTTGTCAATTTCCCAGCTGCCCCCAGTCATGTGACTTGTGCTCTGATATACTTCAATCACTCTTTACTGCAGTACTGCAAGTTGGAGTGATATCTCCCCCCCTCCCTTTCCCCCCAGCAGCCTAACAACAGAACAATGGGAAGGTAACCAGATAGCAGCTCCCTAACACAAGATAACAGCTGCCTGGTAGGTCTAAGAACAACACTCAATAGTAAAAACCCATGTCTCACTGAGACACATTCAGTTACATTGAGAAGAAAAAACAGCAGCCTGCCAGAAAGCATTTCTCTCCTAAAGTGCAGGCACAAGTCACATGACCTGGGGCAACTGGGAAATTGACAAAATGTCTAGCCCCATGTCAGATTTCAAAATTGAATATAAAAAAATCTGTTCGCTCTTTTGAGAAATGGATTTCAGTGCAGAATTCTACTGGAACAGCAATATTAACTGTTTCGTTTTGAATTAAACATGTTTTCCGATGACAGGATCCCTTTAAACATAGCCAAATATTATACAGTATATAGTTTTTGGGTATGTCTAAGGGTTTTGAGTTGCTCTAAAAAAAAAAAAAAAGATTGTGCAAAGGGCCCAGTAACTCGCTTCATTCGCAAATGAATACCTTTGACATCACAGTGAAGAACACAGAACCGCTTAACTGAAAAACCACAGGTACATTTCCCTGAGGCTCTGATGATGAGGTTTGGTTGATCACTGTGCAGCATCATCATCTTGGCTTGAAAACGCTCACCGATGTTTATCGACTCGAATGAAATCAAGCTATTAGTCACGAGGGGGAAAATGCAGTAATCCACCAAATGTCAACCAGATTAGAAATTTGTTTTTAATTTAGTCACATACCTGATGAACTTGTATCCTCTAATAATTACCTTTATTTTAGTGGGTTAAAACAACTGAAATGTTTGCCCCAGGTCTTGTTACCCATAGCAACCTAAGAAGCGGTTGCTTTTAAACAAGTGGCCAGTGAATTACGCCTGTTTATACATGGCTATGGGATTATAGATCTGAAGAAAACTGTAGCATTACCCTTAAGTTTACTAATTTGATGCTTGTTTTCAAGGTTTAGTTAGGAAAACTATGGGGGGGTCATTTACTACCTGCAAGAAAAATTAGAAACAGGTGCAATCTGCCAGGCTTTTGTACTTTGCTCCCTGCCTTGCAGGTAGCAGAATTGAAGCAGGTCTCAGAAACCTAGTTCTCGGCTATCAGCATGTATATAATTCTGCCTGCATTCCTGAGCACAACGTTCTTGAGGAGCGGGTGCTTTTGTAGCCCTTAGAGCTCTTGCACTTTTGTCCTAGGTCCAGGCCCGGACTGGCAATCTGTTGGTTCTGGCAAATGCCAGAGGGGCTGCTGTATGGTTCCATAGAAAGTTACCATATAGTGGGCTGTTTGGGCCTCTGTGGTCTTGGAATGGCAGCGCCTATTTTGACTCCCAGTCCAGGCCTGCCTAGGTCTAAGTAAATGACCCCCTTATACATTGATATTTTTTTCAGGACAACTAAATCTGAGTTTTTGTATAACTCTCACTTTATTAACAAGATATATGTCAAGAAATAGCTAAAAAAAATATCAGTTTTTTACAGTTATAGAAAAACATACCAAAGGTTTTTTGGGAAGACTTGTCTCTTTTAAGTGTGGGCCTATATATGAATATGTATAAATCAAAACCTCATAGCAGTACAATACTGAATTTTCAAAGCACTGCTTCAGATAATCAAACAGATTATAAGATCAAAAACACCTCTACTAATAAGTTGACCCTGGAAAAATGAGTCTTTCTACTTGAACTTAAATTCTATGTGGGGTAAAAGCCCCCTAACAGTAAGTTGACACCAAAACCAACATATTCTGTTTATATCATCATATGGGTAGCATTCCGCTGTTGGATGCATGGTAAATAGATTCGATAATGAAGAAATGAACAGCAACACCGACATATCTTGTGAAATACTCAAAGGTGTAGCTGACGTGACGTTTCAGTCCACACAAGGACCTTTCTCAAGGAAACCATGTTTAACCCCACACATTTATTACGCATAATCCCATAGATCTATCAACAGGAAGTGACATCAACATCATTGGAGATACTTGTATTCATTAGTGCCAACATTTCAGCATAAATAATTAAAGGGATTGTTCACCTTTGAGATAACTTTTAGTATGATGTAGAGATTGATCTTCTGAGATCATTGGCAATTGGTTTTCATTTTGTATTATTGAAGGTTTTTAACTTATTTAGCTTTTTATTCAGCAGCTCTTCAATTTGCAGTTTAAGCAATCTGGTAACTAGGGCCCAAATTACCCTAGCAACCAAGCACTGATTTGAATAAGAGACTGGAATATGAATAGAAGAGGGTCTGAATAGAAGGATCAGCAATAAAAAGTAGCAATAAAAATACATTTGTAGCCTTACAGAGCATTTGTTTGTTTTTTTAGAAGGGGACAGCAACACCCATTTGAAAGCTGCAGCGAATCAGAAGAAAAAGACAAATAACTATAAAAAATAAATAATGAAAATCAATTGAAAAGTTGCTTAGAATTGGCCATTCTATAACATACTAAAAGTTACTTTTAAAGGCGAACCACCCCTTTAAAGTGACCAAGTGCCATAATAGATCTATCGTTATGTGCTAAAATTTGTACAGTAAGATTATACATTAAAATCATTTTTTTTCTATGTTATGTGTATTTGTTTGGTTATGCATTATTAAAGTGCTACAATGCTATAACATTTTTATAGCACTGTGGCACTTTATTAATGCATAACCAAACAAATACACATAAAAGAAAAAAAAAATCATTTTTAAGGTATAATTTTACTGTACAAATTTTAGCGCATAACGATAGCTATATTATGGCACTTGGTCACTTTAATTATTTATGCAGAGATTTTGGAACTAATGAATACAATTATCTCCAATGATGTTGATGTCACTTCCTGTTGATGGATCTATGGGATTATGGGTATAAAGATGAGTGTGGGGTTACACATGGTTGCCTTGAGAAAGGTCCCTGTGTGGGCCAAAACGTCACGTCAGCTTTGCGTGTAATTTTTTTTAATAGAGTGAGTATATCACAAGATATCTCGGTGTTGCTGGTTATTTCTTCATTATATACATATCTATATCATATAAAACAGCCCATATGTATGACATAGTTTCATATAAAAAAAAATGCCTTCTCATGAAATATAATTTTCTAGTAGGATGTGAGATCTGATAATCCCATTATAAAACACTGGTACTAAAGCTTTTATAGAAACCAAGGGCACACTAGGTTAAATCAACCAATGAATAGAGAAGGCTGTGAACTTCAGTCCACAATACTTTACTTTTTACATTTTAAATTCACTAGTGGATGAAAATTTCCCAAACTCAGTGGATTATTATTATTTTTTGGCTGAAGACTGCCTGTCACCTTTGGCAACAGGCAATTTCCTTTAACAATAATAATTAAAAAACACCAATGGAAACATGTCCCGATGGCACAAGCCTTATAGACAAGCTTAACCGAAGATGAAAGGAGATAAGTCAGTGTTCCTAACGTTAAAATCAAGACTCCAGATGTCAACAGTGAATTCCTTATAGCTAATGGCACACAGAGCAGTTTCATGTATATTGTGTTTTTAGCCGTCTATGACTCAAAAAGGTCGGTATAGGCAGTGTAGATCAGATAGGAAAATCAAACTTCCCACCTCAATCTAAAAAAATCTTGTTAGTAGATACTTATTAGGCTTGGACTTAGATTCAAAATAGGCCCTGGCATTTCAAGTACACAGAGGCCCATACAGCCCAATAAATAGTGACTGTCTACGGCATTTTACAGCAGCCCCTCTGGCATTTGCCAGAACCCAGATTGTCAGTCAGGGCCTGATTAGCAGGTCCGGACTGGTAATCTGTGGGTTTTGGCAAATGCCAGAGGGGCTGCTGTAAATTACCATAGACAGTCACTATATATTGGGCTGGTGGGGGTCTGTTTGGGCTGCTGTGTGGCTTGTTTGGACCTCTGTATACCTGAAATGCCAGGGCCTATTTTGAATCTCAGTCCTTTCCTGCTTATTAGAGTTGCCAACTGGCCGGTAACAATGATGGTTGATCCCAATGTTATTAAAAGATAAAAAAGATAAATATATAGGAAGGCTGGTAAATTTTTTCCAGAAAAGGTGGCAACCCTAGGCCTCTTTAAATGTATCCTGCAACTGCTCAAACATGTTATCCCCAGTTGACTCATACTTATCCTTATCTGTGTTTGGCCACATAATCTGGACAACCTTCTGAATTGGAAAAGACGGGAATTTATTTAAAAAAAAGTGCAGTATGCAAAGTACAATTTTAGATGGGATTCACCATGATTTTTATCCTGAATGCAGTGGAGGAAAAAAAACCACTACATTCAGGATAAAAATCATGGCGGATTCCATCTAAAATTGTACTATGCATACTGCACTTTTTTTTTTAAATAAATGACCCGTAATATTTTTATTATAATGAGCTCACATATTGGATGGGAAGTCATGTGAAGCATAGGTGCTTGATGGTGTTCAATCTATAAATTCAAGTCTAAGTGAGACTCACTTCTCTTTAAGGAATAACTAAACTAAAACCATTGGTCTAAGGTATAGAAATGTAACATAGTTCTGTTCTTTGGTCTAAAAATGTCTATATCACTTCTATGAGTTTAAATTACAGAGACATGGGTGGAGTTACACTTATACTGGGCCCCCTTTAGTTACTCCATGGCACTTTCCTTGCCATGGATTCTCCTTTAACCACTGTGCATAGGCACATCACCTACACAATGCTCCCCTTTTAAAAATATTGATAGTCTTTATAATTATATTTCCCTAATTATCTTCATTTTTCATAAAATTATATATTTTGCAAAATATAATGCCAATTGCATGCTTAGATATGTGTGCAAATTACCAGTTGGGGTGTTTTTTCGGTGTTAAACAAAACAAGCAAAGCAGAATCATATAAATTCACCAGCATCTCCTTTCAAGAATCCAGTGCCCACTAAACATGTTAACACTCAAGGAGCTGAGTGCCAGTAAAGTAGAATTGATGTTGTTGGATCCTAATAAATCAAATGCAGTGTGTTTACACGGCAACACCAAGTGCATATCTGCATTAAACAGCTGCCCTTCAATGGTTATTGCTTATATACAGTCAGGGGGCAGTTATTGTAGCCTTAAACAGGGGATTAACTATAGAGGAAGTAGACCCTGTGGCTGCAGGGGGCCCCAGAGATATTGGGAGCCCCATGAGGCCCTTCTTAATGAGCAATTTCAACATATATTGGTAAAACAGGACACTCTCTGGATATGTTGTGGGCCCTAAAATTAATTTGCTGTGGGGCCCAGTAACATCTATTTACGCCGCTGGCCTAGCAATGGATCCATAAACTGATTCTGAAAATGTTATTCAGTTAGGACTTTATTTGGTATTCTATACTGCTGGGTGCCCCATCAGCCTCTGGGTATATTTTCTCCTGTACTTATGCACCTGTTTTAAGCCCTACTGTGCATATGTGGCTAATATTAACAGACTCCAGGCTTTATCTCACTGCACTCACTTTTGGAAGATATACGAGATTGTTGTGGTTCTTTAAAAAAACTTCTGCTTTTCTTACAAATCACATTTCCCCTTTTATTAAAAAGAAACTTGGTAGCCAACACAGCTACTTGGGGCAGATTGCTGTACCACTAATCAGTGGGTCTGCTCCCTCTATAGCAAACAAGAACCCCCCCTTCACCAGCCGCTCTCAACGGGAAGTAGAGCTCGTTGGCACAGGGCGGGTCTGGACGGAGTCCAGGCAGGAAGTGGGCGGAGGCGGGAAGGATGGGGATCGGAGTGCGCTGGGTCCCTCTGAAGATTATTTTGCATGGGGGGCCAGAGCACTCTAGTTACACCATTGATATAAGGTTTGCAGTGGATATTCCAGGAGCACCGGCTGGTAATCCCACCAGCACAGTATAGTACAGGGGTGCAGCTGGGTAAGGAATGCCAGATCTGACCACAATAGCCCCTGAATTCTTACACATTAAATATAAAAGCAATTCTAATAATAGAAACGTTAATTCTTGCACCTATATATATATATATATATATATATATATATATTTGTAGCTTCAACCGTGCCCCTTGCCTGAAGTGTAAGGTGTGTGTGTCTGAAGCCCTTTATTATCTGCAGAAAAGGAACCTGCACAGACACAAACAATGAAATGTGTAGGCTACAAATGTCTCACTTCCTGCAGTTTTCATTGTACAGAGCCAAAATACAGGTAAAATAAATGTACAATCACGGGCTCTAGAATGCCAGGCCTCAGTAGTCTGTTGTTTCCAGTAAATGTCACATACACATCAGTTTAGCCACAATGTATAAGCAACTGGCAGTTTTTTTCTACTAAGCAAGATGACGTTCAGGAGAATAACATCTGGAACAAAAATACTGTAACGTCATGGAATCTATTATTCTGTCATCCCAAAAACTCAGAAATATGACAATGCCATTTGCCATAGTGTCCCAAATAAACATTTTTTTTCTAAATTATGCATAGATCCCTAATCAGGAAAACCCCAGGTCCCATGCATTCCAGATAATTAATCCCATACCTATAACCTAATGGCAATAATTATTCTAGTGAATGAAAGCAAACTTTTAGCCACTGCATGCTCAGTGTATTTATATAAAACAAAGAGAGACTACAATGTTCAGAAAGTGCCTGCTGTATAGGGGCACAAGACAATTCCTAACTGAATCGCTACAGTATAAAACCGCAACCACTGCACAAATACAGTTTTATTGGAGTTCTCAAAACGCTAACTTTTCAGGAATCGATCCTTGCTTCTCTCTCTCTTTTCTTTTTAAGGAAAGCTTTTTAATATTGTTTTTTAAAGAACGTTTTGATAAAAAAAAGCATTTGCAACAGATGCTCAATGCTCATTCAGTTGTGCCTATTTTATTTGAACACGTATACAGTAGTGTGGATTGACCCGAAACCGTCCTCCACGCCTCCAACTAGTATAACTTGATATACTGGGTGTCACAGCAAATTAATTTTAGGGCCCCCAACATATCCACAGGTTGTCCAGTTTTACCAATATATATTGAAATTGCTCATTAATTAGGGCCCTATAGGGCCCCCTACACCTCCAGCCTCAGGATCTGCTTCCTCTGTAGTTACTCCCCAGCGTAACAATTTGCAGGTTAGGGTCGAATTAGTGTTGAGTTTTTCCTGACACCCACATCAGTAATATACAAGTATGGGACCTGTTTTCCAGAATGCTAGGGACCTTGTGCTTTCCTGATATGGGATCTTTTTGTAATTTGGATCTCCATAAAAATCATTAAACCCAATAGGATTGTTTTGCCTCCATTAAGGATTGACTACATTTTAGTTGGGATCAACCTACCAATGTTACTTTCTCTCTCTCTGTATCATATATATAAGCGAACAAAGGATGGGAAGGTTGTATTTATTGGCTCACATTTATTCCTTCAACAATTGTTGTTCCCCCAATGAGTCATTTATTACTCACGCAAAAGGGTGCAAAGTTTCCACCCTGCCCTGTAGGTGAGCACCCTGGAGCGAAAGGTCCTGTACTTTTTGCATGGCCGCCTGAATTCAGCAGGGCTGTAATCTTGACGGACAGGCGGATGGTAGCACAGGGCTGCCTTGTGTTTGCCAATACTGTGCATTGTAAATTGTGTCGGATTTATAACCTGAGCTGCAGTGCATTGCATGACCCAGAACCTGTTGGGCGCAATTTTCACCCCTTAGTACTCTACAGTCATCGTAAATCCTTTTACCCCAACTCATTTCTTTCAGAACGCTTTTTATCTCATGATTAACAAGAAAGAATAGCTCTGGCAAACTGACAGAAAATTATGGGTAAAAAAAAAATAAACAGAGGATACATAAAGGCAAAGCAAAACCGCTAATTTCAGACACCATTTTAGCAGCTAAGAACTGCCCAATATTAGGAACAAAAGTTCTTAATATTTCCATCAGACAAAAAAATTAAAAAACATAGTATTAAGGTGGCAAATATGGGAAACCAAGCTGCCCTAGGGTCATGTTAAAACAAAGACACATATAATGAAGTGTCTCATGTGTGTCGGATCTGTATTTCACAAATGGGTATGAAAATGATACTATATGCTGCTTTACTCATCATGTTACTCTCTTTTAAACACTAGCTTTGACCTCTGATCTAATCAGGTGCTCTATAGGAAATACCAGTATGGAATAAATTATCCGGAATCACATTATTTAGAAAACCCTGAATTACAGGTTGGCAATCTCCCATAGACTCCATTTTATCCAAATTATTAAAATTTTTAATAACAATTTCCTTTTTCTCTGTAATAATAAAACAGTACTACTTGATTCAGAATAAGATATAATGAATCTTCATTGGAGCAACAATGCTATTGGGTTTAATTAATTTTTAAATTATTTTTTATCTTTTTAGTAGACTTAAGGTATGGAGATCCAAGTTACAGAAAGATCCCTTAAAACCCCAAGTCCTGAGCATTCTGGATAACCAGTCCCATACCTGTATTGTCCTAGAATCTAATACTCTACTGACCAGAATCTGCAGCCTCCAGACATCTAAACTCTAAATTAAAGACGACTTTTTAAAAGTAATATATTTTAGGGCACCCAGAATAACTGTGTCAAGTGCACGTTTGGATGATCTACCTCCCTCCACCAAAAGGGTGCTCAAAACGGGCAAAACAAGATGCAGATGAAATTAGAAAGGACAAACCTCATCCACAGATCTAGTTAAAATGGCACAGTGTTGAACACTGAACTCCATTAACGTGTTCGCCCTTGAAAATCAAAAATGCCCTTAAATAAAATGGCCCAGCAGGAAGCAGTTTGTTATGTAGCTGGGTACCTGTTATGGAGTTGGCCTGAATACAGCAGTTGAGAAGTAAGAGGGTGATGAAGATCAGCGAAGGTCCCATTTTTGTCATGTTTCTGTAGCACAAACTCGACACTTTGAGTAACTGGAGGTGTCTGCTCTTGAATGCTGCGTGTGTCTCTCTTTCAGTTTCTAAATCTAACATCCGCTCCCTCGCTCCTTATCTGCCAATCAAGCATGGTAAGCTGCTTGTTTCCTGTGCACTGCTTCTCTCTCTACAACTAGCAGGCTCATTGCTTTTCTGTGGGTCTGACGCAGACTTTAGAGAAGGTGAAAAAAACATTTAGAGTGAGAAGGACTAAAGGGAGCCAAAGAGCCACCCTACGCAATGCCAGACATGCAGTGTAAAATTCTGAAAACAGAAGGTATTTGCACACATATTGCTGTCTTAAACCCAACTACTGGCTTTAGCTCTCACTCAAGGAATCATGAGCATGTACATGAAAATCACTCCTTGAAATGATACTGACATGAAAAATGTACATAAAAAGTTCCCTATAGGTCATGTTGACTATTTTTGACTGATAAGTCCAGTGGCATAACTAGATGTTACTGGGCCCACAGCAAATTTATTTTAGTGACCCCAACATATGCAGAGTTTGTCCTGTTTTAACAATATATTTTGAAATGAATCATTAATTAGGGCCTCATGGGGACCCCTATAGGCGCACGGGTCTGCTTCCTCTGTAGTTATAACCCTGGATAGGTCTGCTTTTGTAAGTACAGGTATAGGACATGCTATCCAGAATTCTCGGGACCTGGAGTTTTCCAGATAAGGGGTAACGCTAAACATTTAGACTACTAAAATCATTTAAAGATAAATGAAACCCAGGACTTCGTGGAAATCCCTCACAGTTTCACTACAATGTGGGGGTCTAAGCTTTCCCAACCTATGGTTTGACTACTTAGCAGCACAATTATCCCACTTACACTACTGATTCATTCCTAATCCTGAAGATCCCAATATGTTATTACATACCCTTATGTTAGTCTCCATCGAGTCCCTCATCCTCTGCCCTATAAGGAAATTAAAAGACTCCAATCTGTTGCCTCCAGTTCTAATGGCATCATATGAGGCATGGCAAGTCACACTGTGTTTAAAACAACTGGAACCTCATCTGTTATTGCCACATATTCCATTATAGGGTAATTCCCACCTGCCCCACTTCCGATACCTTTCAGACTTTATTTATTGGCCTAAACCCAAAATAAAACACTAGGAGATCTTCTGGAACAAGGAACCATTCCACAGCTACAACAAAAAAAATTCACCAAATCAATTAGACCCCTTCAGCTATATACAATTAAAACATGCCTTTAAAGCACAAATCTACCATAACTTTGTCTTTGAGAAGATACTTAGAGCAGATGAACCTTAGAAGATAATCACAAAACTGTATAGAGCTCTACAAAATCTACTGCCATCTCCAAGCTCACCGTAATTGGCAAGCAATCCTGCCCGAAATTCTAGACAATATATATGAAGAAGCCACAGGCATAATGTACAGTTTTCTTATCTTTTAAGATCCTTCACCTCTACTACTTTATGTCATCAGATTACATTTTTATGAGTGGCAACATGCAGTTTATTAAGTTCAGTCAGTAGGTGATTCATTTTGGTTTTGGTTGAAGCCAGTGTAGAAAAATTTACTTTTTAGCATGGAATAAGAGAGTATGATAAAGTATTCTGACATGAGCTTATGGAATCAGGTCATCAACTACTCCTAGCACACACGCTTCGGGAGTAGATTCAGATTACATAGGATCTATCTAAACCTCCCTCCTGCCCCAGGTGCCAGTATCCCACAGCCAACTTTCTGCATGTAATATGGTCTTGTCCAAGAATTGGAAAATTCTGGCAGAAAGTTGGTAAATGCCTCAGTAATAACCTGCCGTTGCCTCAAGTCATCTCTCCCAAAGCATGTCTGCTAGTAGTTGATGACCTGATTCCATAAGCTCATGTCATACTCTCTTATTCTACGGTAAAAAATACATTTTTCAACACTGGCTTCAACCAAAACCTAAATGAATCACCTACTGGCTGAATTTAATAAACCGCATGTTGCCACTCATAAAACTTACATACGAAGCATGTGGCTCCTCACCTAAATTTGATAAGATATGGGAGAGCTGCTTGAGGTATACCCTATATCCACAGACCTATAAATGTTTGCTATTTGATCAATCTTGTGCACATAAGTAGTATTAAATGCGAGCCTATTCTTACTTACGTGAAGACTGTACACGGCTAAATGTAAAGTGTGATTCTGTTACTTTACCAACTGTTAAATAAAATCTTTAAAAAAAAAAAACCCAATAGGATTGTTTTGCCTCCAATAATTAGTTGGCATAAATAACAATGTAATGTTTTATTATTACAGAGAAAAAGGAAATACTTTTTAAATGTGAATTATTTGATTAAAATGGAGTCTATGGAAGATGGCCTTCATCGTCAGAGCTTTCTGGATCACAGGTCCGATACATGTACTTGAAGTTCCTGTTTCAGCAACCTGACTGTCCCTTCTCAACCTGTCAGTAGAGTTTTTAACATTAACAGACTACTGCTGCACAAATATGGTAGCCCCCTCATAGAGGAATATTGGGGGATCTGATAGACAATGTAAAAGCACCAGGCAAAAATCAAAACTCATGCATAGATCACTAATGGGGACCCCTATAGGCGCACGGGTCTGCTTCCTCTGTAGTTATAACCCTGGATAGGTCTGCTTTTGTAAGTACAGGTATAGGACATGCTATCCAGAATTCTCGGGACCTGGAGTTTTCCAGATAAGGGGTAACGCTAAACATTTAGACTACTAAAATCATTTAAAGATAAATGAAACCCAGGACTTCGTGGAAATCCCTCACAGTTTCACTACAATGTGGGGGTCTAAGCTTTCCCAACCTATGGTTTGACTACTTAGCAGCACAATTATCCCACTTACACTACTGATTCATTCCTAATCCTGAAGATCCCAATATGTTATTACATACCCTTATGTTAGTCTCCATCGAGTCCCTCATCCTCTGCCCTATAAGGAAATTAAAAGACTCCAATCTGTTGCCTCCAGTTCTAATGGCATCATATGAGGCATGGCAAGTCACACTGTGTTTAAAACAACTGGAACCTCATCTGTTATTGCCACATATTCCATTATAGGGTAATTCCCACCTGCCCCACTTCCGATACCTTTCAGACTTTATTTATTGGCCTAAACCCAAAATAAAACACTAGGAGATCTTCTGGAACAAGGAACCATTCCACAGCTACAACAAAAAAAATTCACCAAATCAATTAGACCCCTTCAGCTATATACAATTAAAACATGCCTTTAAAGCACAAATCTACCATAACTTTGTCTTTGAGAAGATACTTAGAGCAGATGAACCTTAGAAGATAATCACAAAACTGTATAGAGCTCTACAAAATCTACTGCCATCTCCAAGCTCACCGTAATTGGCAAGCAATCCTGCCCGAAATTCTAGACAATATATATGAAGAAGCCACAGGCATAATGTACAGTTTTCTTATCTTTTAAGATCCTTCACCTCTACTACTTTATGTCATCAGATTACATTTTTATGAGTGGCAACATGCAGTTTATTAAGTTCAGTCAGTAGGTGATTCATTTTGGTTTTGGTTGAAGCCAGTGTAGAAAAATTTACTTTTTAGCATGGAATAAGAGAGTATGATAAAGTATTCTGACATGAGCTTATGGAATCAGGTCATCAACTACTCCTAGCACACACGCTTCGGGAGTAGATTCAGATTACATAGGATCTATCTAAACCTCCCTCCTGCCCCAGGTGCCAGTATCCCACAGCCAACTTTCTGCATGTAATATGGTCTTGTCCAAGAATTGGAAATTCTGGCAGAAAGTTGGTAAATGCCTCAGTAATAACCTGCCGTTGCCTCAAGTCATCTCTCCCAAAGCATGTCTGCTAGTAGTTGATGACCTGATTCCATAAGCTCATGTCATACTCTCTTATTCTACGGTAAAAAATACATTTTTCAACACTGGCTTCAACCAAAACCTAAATGAATCACCTACTGGCTGAATTTAATAAACCGCATGTTGCCACTCATAAAACTTACATACGAAGCATGTGGCTCCTCACCTAAATTTGATAAGATATGGGAGAGCTGCTTGAGGTATACCCTATATCCACAGACCTATAAATGTTTGCTATTTGATCAATCTTGTGCACATAAGTAGTATTAAATGCGAGCCTATTCTTACTTACGTGAAGACTGTACACGGCTAAATGTAAAGTGTGATTCTGTTACTTTACCAACTGTTAAATAAAATCTTTAAAAAAAAAAAACCCAATAGGATTGTTTTGCCTCCAATAATTAGTTGGCATAAATAACAATGTAATGTTTTATTATTACAGAGAAAAAGGAAATACTTTTTAAATGTGAATTATTTGATTAAAATGGAGTCTATGGAAGATGGCCTTCATCGTCAGAGCTTTCTGGATCACAGGTCCGATACATGTACTTGAAGTTCCTGTTTCAGCAACCTGACTGTCCCTTCTCAACCTGTCAGTAGAGTTTTTAACATTAACAGACTACTGCTGCACAAATATGGTAGCCCCCTCATAGAGGAATATTGGGGGATCTGATAGACAATGTAAAAGCACCAGGCAAAAATCAAAACTCATGCATAGATCACTAACGGAACCTTCCTCATTTGCCTAGCCTTGGTTCCATACCTAATATTATCTACCAATGCAGAATACGCATATTGGGCATTCAACACAACAGATCTGAAAACATTTAGGGTTTATTTATAAAGTAGTACTGTACATTACTTGAAGCCGTTCCTTGCCCTTGCACCAATGCCTGAGTCTGTTCTAATGAATTACATGCAGTGTTCCTTTGAACATCAGGGTTACTTCAAGCTACCACCACCTCAGATGGTCCTACAGCAGCTTGCATCAATAGACGCAGTGTACTTGGATCTAAATATTTGGGAGAAGACATAATTTTGACACAGAGCTCAGGATAATGTACCATTTCTTTGACACAGTCCAAACCATCAGCACAGACTGCAGCCTGGAAATACACAAGGCTTCTGGATTTACTTCTTCTTTACACAAAAGTGTTATCATTTGCGTGGTACGACGAGTTTATAAAATATTCCAAAGTACTGGAAATACTATTTCTAATACTAATTTTATTTTCTTCTCCCCTACTGATTCAGTTTTAGTGCACCTTGCCCGGTTTATATAAGACGTCCCTTATATCTATACCGTGTGACACATTCTGTCAGAAGGTTCCATTAGTTAACGGAGTCTGTTTCTGAGAACACATGGAGACAAACATTTGGAATGATTGTCATTTAACTTGTGATTTCTTAGTTTCAGTCTTTTTATGCCCTGAATAAAAGACTTGTATTATGATAAAATAGATTGTTAGAATAATGAGAACATCACACTGGGGTTTATTAAGTCCGAATTTATCTCAATATTTTCTGCTATAAACTCTGATCAAATCCGCTCAGGGTTTCCACGCTTATTTATTATTACATTTTCTAGAAAATTTGCTTTTCTTTTCACGATTTTTTCGGATTTCTAATAAGATTTTCAAAATTTTTTTTGATTTTTCACCAGAAAACTCAGATTTTTGCCTGAAAACTTCCGGGTATTGCACGAAACCCAGCGCACATCAAAAAATCATTGGGACTTCTCCTATTGACTTATATGTGTGGGTATATATATATATATATATATATATATATATATATATATATATATATATATATATATATATACACATATATATTTTGCCTTGATAAAGGTCCCTGTGTGGACCGAAACGTCACGTCGGCTTGCATGTGATTTCACAACATAAATTGACTATATCACAAGAGATCTCGGTGTTGCTGGTCTTCTTTTTGCATATATATATATATATATATATATATATATATATATATATATATATATATATATATATATATATATATGACTTTTCCATCCTTGGGGGTTTCATAAATTGCAAAAAAAATTGTGATTTTTTTTAAAAGTCCAATTTGATTAAAAAAAAAAAATCACAAATTATTCGTGATTTTTGCATTCAGAGTTTAGTAAATAACCCTTTAAGATTAGCAAGATGTGAAACAAGATGCAAGCAGGGATTATGGCTCTGCAAGAAGAATGTCCAAGAGTATTCATGGGTAATATACAGCTCTGGGTAAGTATTTATGTAAGGAAGATCATGGTAGTTTGGGATAAGGTAGCCGGTGAATGGTGATGGCTTTATTGGTTAAAATCAGAATGTAATTTGAGAATGAAGTCATTTTATGGATTTCCATAGTAGTGCAACATTAGACTATCAACAGGAAAGCAAGGGGAGTCTTGTAGAAGAATTTTAAATGCACTTTATATGGAATGGGAGTGTAACTGGGTAGCCAAAAAGGACTGACTGGTGTAATCTAACTAGTGAGTATATGGATATTTTGCTGGTTTACTTTGCTAGCAAGGGGCAAATATATTATGAGAGATTGCAGATGAGGAGTTATAGTAGTGTATATATCAATTGAGGTTCTGGTTTTTTTTTTTTACACAGATTTTACAGAAATAATACAGTACCATAGATATAAATAGATAGAAAGATAAAAAGAAGATAAGAATAAATAAAATAAATTGAGGTTCTGTTTTCACTAGGTTGCATTTGAGATCTTAAGTGGAAACAGATCAAGAAAAGAGAAGTAAATTCTACTTTCCACCACATAATGATGATGATGATACTGGAAAGCAAAGCGTTTGATGGTCTTGCCAAAATATGGTGTATATAGAGAGATGAGCTCATTTTTAACAACAGAGTGAGGAGTGTGCAAATAAATAGAAAATAAATATAAAAGCAATGGCTAAAAAGGAATGACACAAAAGAGCAGAGTTTTGTGTCTTGCAACTGTATTACAAACAGTGGAGAAATACATTTTAATTGTGATTAGCAGAAGCTCGCTTCATTGTGGTTTCTAGTTGGAAAACACAAAGCCCAGATAGTCCAGTAGATAGCTGTTATAGAGACACTGGGAGAGAAATAAGGACAGGTTATCGAGTAGTTAGAAACGTGTTTGAGTGGTTTGGAGGGGTAGGAAAAGTCAGAGACAGATGGGGCATAGGAGATGATTGGTACTGGATTTTTGAACCCTTGATAATATGATAGCGTAGGCTGAAACTTTTAATACAGAAAAAACTGGGTCAAGTATGGCTGAGCACTAGTGTTTACTGTACCTCTCCTCTAGTGTGGGCTTTTAGGTTGATGGGATGCAAGCTGTCCTGTCCTAAGTTCCAGCATCTTCAACAGTAACGCTAAAAGGAGGTGGTTATATTCTCAGGCAGAGATGGACAGCCCATGGCTGGTCTACTGATGAGAAAGATTGTCTCTAGTGATTCTGTGCCACATATAGACCCGTGTGTTTCAATCCTTTTTGCCCAAAGCTGCATTCATTGTGACACTTTGCACTGCACATTTGTATTTCTAGTTATCTCCCTTTGCACATATCATTTATTTAAGGACCTTTATTCCCACAAACATGAACCCAGTGGTACAGGTAGCAATTCTAGGACAAATTAGGTGACTTTATTATTGCTTTGATAAGAGCCTAGTGATATGTTTCTGTTTAATTCAACATATGGCGCGTATGCCTCTGCTTGCTAAAGAAAAATTAGTGGAATCTTTTGCAACTTGAGGCATTAGAGGGTGTATTTGTAAATGTACTGAAACCACTGTATGTCCTGCTTAAATGGGCACTGATCTTATCTACAACATGTGTGAAATGACTTCCTTTGTTATATTTTTTTAACTTCAGTGGGTCATGCACACTCGAGATACACCAATGCAAGAATAACTGCACTAGATTTTTTACTGAAAAAATATACTTTTATAATACAGGCAGTCCCGGGTTATGTACGAGATAGGGTCTGTAGGTTTGTTCTTAAGTTGAATTTCTATTTAAGTTGAAACATATACATTTACTTATGAAATGCAACAAGACAGATGTTTGTCTTGAGTGTCTGTGTATATGTATTGTAGACAACACATGCTAGAGGGGATTGGGGCAGGTGGTTTATTAAAGCTAAATGCTAATAAAGGCCAAGCAAACCACAATAAATTACTATTACAGCCTCTGTATGTTAGTATGAGTTGTATGTAAGTCGAATGTATGTAACTCGAGGACTCCCTGTATTTTTGCACCTTCTACATGGATGCCTTGAAGGCATGGAGCTGTCTGCAGAGTCCTTGTCAATAGGTGGGGGTCACCTGAATCTCATCAAGTAGGAAGTAATAATTTGTGGCTGTGGCAATTTTAGCAGATGCCAGATTCCTAACCGATGTACCCAGTAACAATTATGGAGACTTTAAAATGTCACTCATCCACTTAAACTGAAATCCTAATCAAAAAAATGAATGGTAATCTCACTAATGGAATACAGAGAGCATTTGGGGGCAAATTTACTAACAGGTGCTAACGAAGTGGACCTACTCTAGCGCTACTTCGCACCTTACGCCAGGTGAAGTTACGCTATGACGAAGGGACGTAACTACGCAAATTCACTAACTTGTGGATTTTACTGAACGTTACCTCTTGTGCCAGACTTGCCTACGCCACCTCAGACCAGGCGAAGTGCAATAGAGTAGAAAGGGCTTGCTTCAAAAAAAGTTAACATTTTTTCTAAGTCTCAAAAAACACTGGCGTCTTTTACTTTTTCAAGGGTGATAGGCTGAAAAAGATTGTACATTTTTTTGGGGGTACCCTCCTTCCCCCCTACGTTTCCTAACATATGGCACATAAACTATACAGTGGGCACATGTATAGGGCAAAATAACAACTCTATTTTATTTTATGCAGCTTTCCCAGGCTTGTGTAGTGTAATGTATTTGCAGCTACATATACGTCCATTGTACTTGGCGCCTTATGCAAATTAGGCATCGCTAGCGCAACTTCGCTACCTTTCGCCTCCCTGGGCACAATTTAGGATTTTAGTGAATTTGAGCAGCCCTGGCAAAACTACGCCAGGCGAAGTGCGGCAAAGCCGTCGCTAGCGCATTTTCGGTGCTTAGTGAATTTGCCCCATGGAGTTGCCTCTAGGCTGTTTAGGAGGAGATGCTTGTCCTGGAAGTCATCAGTGTACTGGTATTAGTGGTCTCATTTAGAAAAGCTGCAGGTGCATGGGCTGGAGCACTAAGAAGCACAACATTGAACTCCTTTAGGACCAACCATAAATCACTTGCTGCTGTAGCAGCTGGAACTGCAATATGCAGATTGTATCAGTCACTGGATAAAATCTGGCACAAGCTGCAACTTGCTAGTTTACACACAAGCTAATGGGCATTGCAAGGGACACCCATGGCACACAGTGGTTGCTGCGCATGTGCACTTCTTCAAAAAATCAGGGAAACTTAAAAACACGGGGATTTACATATAGTTATGGGAGTCTTGAGAGAGTGGTTCTTAAACTAGGTAACTCCTGGTGGAGTTGAAAGTTATGAGGTTAGAGAGTGCCAGCCGGGTGAAAGCCACAGCTCAAAAGAACAGGGCTGCCTTGTTGTGATGTGCGGGTTGACCTGGAACTCTCAGGTTGAATTTTTCCTGACTTGCACATAACTAGTGACTTGTGCCCGCTAGTACTGGGTACAGCTAGACCCCAAATGCAATTGCTTCATGAGCACTAAGGAGTGTGATACTGATTTCTACATTTTGATGCACTCAGCATGCATTTCATAAGATGCAAATTCATCCCCCTTGTGCAAGGGCCATTGTGATAGCTCTTTACCTTTTCATATTTTCCTAGTCTATAAAACAATAAGTGATTTTGGTCAGAATTGACCCAAGCTAATTGTTTCTTATACGGAGAGAATGCTATGTATAGAAAACATCTGGATAAAACAATACTGTATGTATATGCAACTACAAGTGCACTTTTGTGCATATGTTTTTATTTTTTTTTTTTAATGCTGTGTTTTCTACGCACAGTTCCAAAGTGATTGTGGCCGCAAGGTGATGCATCTAATGTTCTAAAATGCATTAAATTGTGAGCGCAAATCGGATGCGATTATGCTGAAAATGTCGGGATATTGTTATTTCCGGGGGAAGTATGCTGCTGTGGGTTACACTGCCTCGATAAGTTCACTACATATTATTCATTGGAAGAGCTAACAAAATAAGAGCATTAAATGTAGGGTGATTGAATAGAGTTGTTTTTGATCCAAATATTGCAGTAGTGCCAGCAGCAGTGACAGAGAGCAAAGGAAGTAACGAGAAAGGAAGGAAGGTGTGGGAGTTAATGAGAGAGCGAGAGCATTTATTCTTCCTGCTGTATCCATAACCTGCATTTTCAGGTACAAGTATTGTAAGAAACATGCTGCATAGTAGCACCATATAAATACAAATACACAGACACTCATTTAAGAGGTTTGATTACCTTGCTGCACGTCACTATGGAGTGATGTTTATATTGTGCTTGCATCCTGTTTAGCTGCCAAGAATGGCTTTGTGACTGGGGATCAGTTCGGATAGGACTATTAGGCCAAAAATCTTCCCATAATTCCAAGGCACTAGGACTGCCCGGACTGGCAATCTGTAAATTCTGTTAAATGCCAGCAGAAGGGGAAGATAGGTACTCGCTATTTATTGGGCCTGTCTGGAGTTGTATCTTGGGATAGACCTGCTAGATATAGTTCTGCCAGGTCCCCCTGGCTGGGGTGTGCTGAGCATGATTAACATATAACAGGTCCTGTACAGACATGTCAACTCCCCTGTATTTGGCAGGAGTCTCCCAATTTAAGTCCATTTTCCCCATTCTGCTGAAGTACCAGGTTTGTCTCCAGCTGTAAGTAAATTACCCCAAAAACCTAAATTACTGCACTGAAATGAATAAAAGTGTCACCGAAGTCCTCCAATATCATCAGAAACAGTGGAGCTGGGAGCATGGCAGGGGGCGTGACCAATGTTCCCTTAATTCCTTCTTTGCTTTGTATGCAAAAAAAAATATTTTATGCGCACATTTTAAACTTGTGTGCGCATTTTTAAAAACTGTGTACGCAGATCAGAATAAATGCAACATTTTGTGTTTTCACAATTGTGTGCACCACATTTGTTGTACAAGCTTGCGCACAGCATAGAAGGAACATTGGGGTGTGCCATGCCTGGGTCCAGGTTGACATTTAACATGGCAGGTGTGAAAGAGGGTAGGACAGTTGCAGGAGGCCTTTACACAGGGAAAAGGGCAGCAGAGTCTTTGTAGTTTAAGCTCCTTCCTTGGCAATTTGTAACCACCTGCTGGGCTACTGTAAGATGCAATAATCAGTCTCTATATTGGGCTGTTTGAGCATCTGGGTAACTGAAATACCGGGGTCTACTTAGAATCTCACTCTGAACTTGGTCCTGCAAAATGTACCCTTCAACTGCCAGCCCAATACAGCAATCATGGCACAGCACAGGGGGGATATGGAGAGCACTAATCTTCCTCTATCCTCTCCTTACTGCTCCTTTATTGTGTCCACATCCTCCCCTTTTCCCCACTCATTCCCTCTTCTCCTACCTACCCAAGGACGGCCTTATGGTAAATAGCACTTTGTAAAGTTGTTACAATCACTGAACGCATCCACCTTCCTTTATAAACAAGCCAATATCTTGCAGATTCTGCTTCTTTGTATGAGAACAAAGAAGAGTAATGGACAGAAGGCCAGATGATAGTATGTAGAGAGAGAGGAGACAAGGAGGATAAGGAAGCTAAGTGAGAAAAGTAAAAAAATAACATGGAGAGTTGGCTTATGGTTTTTTTGTGGGCCCTTGGCTTCCCAGTCCACTAACTCCACCTCTAATTTCAGGCTAATGTTGCTTTTGTTAATATACCCCCCTAATTTAGCTGATACTAAGCTAGTCCATATCTGCGCTAATTGCAAAACAATCCTAAGGGGCTTTTCATTGATTAAATGTTTGGATGCAGCTAAGGTCCCCGTTTTCCTGTTTATAGATCCTACACCTGATTGTATATGTTATCTCTAATTCATCATCTGATATGTAACTGGTATGTTGGAAAAGCCAAGTAGGCAGAAAACATTTCCTATCCAGGCCTGGGGACTGATTTCAGAGGGGGCAGCATGGAACCTGTGTCCTAGTGCTGCTGTTAGACCTGGCCACTACTATTCATCTGAAACTTAATGCATTACTGTCCTTAAATCTTCCACGGGTATGGGATCTGTTATCTGGATATCTGTTATCTGGATATCTGTTATCCAGATATCTGTTATCCAGATATCTGTTATCCAGAAAGCTCAGAATTATGGAAGGGCCGTCTCCCATAGACTCCCATTTTTTTTTCAAAATAATCAATTTTTAAAATTGATTTGCTTTTTCTCTGTAATAATAAAACAGTACAGGTATTGGACCTATTATCCAGCACCTGGGGTTTTCCGGATAAGAGATCTTTAATCCATAATTTGGATCTCTATGCCTTAAGTCTACTAACAAATAATGTAAACATTAAATAAACCCAATAGGATTGTTTTGCTTCTAATATCTATTAAGCCTATTGGGTTTATTTAATGTTCACATGATTTTTCTAGTAGACAAAAGTATAAAGATCCAAATTACAGAAAGATCCATTATCCAGAAAACCCCCAGGTCCCACGCGTCTGACAGATCCTATACATGTTCATTGTATAAACCCTTCTATTCTACACGGCTGTGGAATATGTTGGCGCTTTATTATTAAGCTTATTAAGACATCATAAGTGCGATTATTTTGGCACAGTGGTGTCTACTCAAGCAGTTTGCTGTGGAAACCCTGGAACTACCATCACTTATACATACTGTAATTGTGTGCCACTTGCATCAGAACCTACCCTGACTGTGCTTTGACCTATAGGGAATTCCATGAAAATAGAAAATGTAGGTGCACATAGGTGGGGCTTTCAAATGTAAAATCATAACCACAATACTGGAACCCACACTTATCACACACAGGATTTACACTCACACTGATCGGTATAACAACAGTATTGTATACACCCCTTTGTTTTGTGCCCTTAGTACAACTAGGCCTCATTCTAAATGGGCCTTACTAACTGGGAGCCCAATGCACATACACCGTTCACTGTAGCCCCTGGATTTGGCTTTGGATTTACCTCTTCCTTGTGGTGGATGAAAGAGATTAACTTAATGGTCCAGCCATTCCTTTATAAACATTAAAGGGGGTTTCTGCCATGTCACATTTGCAAAAGGACTTTAATATTGTTATTTAGCAAATATGAAATACTATGGTCCCCTGCAAGTTGTGGGAAGTTAAGTGACCAGCTACTTCTAGCACTTCCCTTACACACAAGGCAAGCTCAGTTCTCAGAACAGGAAGCAGAGGTGAGAACAGCACAAGAAGTGTTTGCAGGATTTAGTTGTGACCTGCATGCTTTCATTTCTATGGTCACAGTCCCAGTGGCCGCCAGCCACCCCCATGTCTCGTGCAAAAAGACACCGCAGAGTTCGAGGCCTGCCCACACCTTCCCGAGCCTCACAGCAAAGGCGGACAGGGAATGAGTTCCTTTTACTTCTAAAGCAAATAAAATGTATTATTAATCTGAAGCCAGGTGGTTTGCACAATTTTTCTGACCAGTCTTTCACGGCTGTTTACAGGACCAGTAACATCAAAAAAAATTTAAAAAAAATTTGTTAGTACACATCGAAAAAACAAAAAACACCAAAAAAAAAACACCAACACAAATTATACTTTAAAATCACAAAGCCTTTATTAAGAAATAACTTACAGAAACTGCACTTCCTGTCCTGTACAGAAAAGGCGACCATCGATCCTGCTGGGCTCGATTTCTCCTCCTGGCTACTCTACTGACAGCGTGAGAAGGAGCAACATGGATGCCTCATGGATGCGATGTAGTGACTGCCCGGGCCCCCTTCCTCCACCCATACTCCTCCTGCACGATAGATGATGTCAATGATGATGAGAAGCGGCAGCCAGCGCCTGGAGATTAACCATTTCACGGAAATAGCAATGAGCAGCTGCAGGTACAACGGCAGGATCATCTGACCCCTCAGCATCCCGAAG
This sequence comes from Xenopus laevis, assembly GCF_017654675.1. Taxonomy (NCBI): domain Eukaryota; kingdom Metazoa; phylum Chordata; class Amphibia; order Anura; family Pipidae; genus Xenopus; species Xenopus laevis. The sequence continues at coordinate 35,267,376 of NC_054385.1, forward strand.
GAACCTGCATGAACTTTACAGCCGGTGTCTAGTGGCAGCGCTGCCCCAAGCCTGAGCACAACTCCCACAGTTAGGCCCTGTATGGCTCAGGCGATCGGTCTAGTGGGTCTAAGTCCGGGAAGAAGAATTCTTGCGAGTCTGCGCTGTATCTTGTTACGAATGCCACACAAAGCTTTTACACTCTACCTGACGTCGTTAGTGCTATTGATGAGAAACAGTGGTATAGGACAGTAGCGCTAATGGTACAGGATACAGCGCAGACTCGCAAGAATTCTTGGTATGCAGTCTAATTGAGTATTTGCAAAGTAAGCCTGGCAGTGATAGGGGTTGGTCTCTTTTCGGTCACAGTGAGAACCTCTCAATGATCCTGCTCTTGCTGCCCAGGAGCGGAATGGGACCAAGGACCTTCTTTTATCTGGGGTTAGTCCCTAATGCTCTGCTCTCGCTAAAGTTCAGCTTGGGTTTCCCATCTGTGTCCATGGTTTGCATCTTTATGTGGCTGATAAGGTTCCTCTGCTGGGCGAACTTGCCCCCACACACCTGACGCTCATAAGGTTTCTCCCCCAGTGGATGCGCATTTGCTCAGTCGGGTGATACTGGCGAGTAAATCGCATGCAGCACGCGTCGCAGGTGAAGGGCTCCTCATATGTCGGGTCATTGTCCCTCTCTGTGAGAGCAGTGCATTAGGGACTAACCCCAGAGAAAGCAGCAGAGGTCCTTGGTCCCATTCCGCTCCTGGGCAGCAACAGCAGGATCATTGAGAGGTTCTCCTTGCCATGACCGAAAAGAGACAAACCCCTATCACTGCCAAAGACCAGGTTCCCTTTGCAAATACTCAATTAGACTGCATACCAAGAATTCTTGCGAGTCTGCGCTGTATCCTGTACCATTAGCGCTACTGTCCTGTACCAGCGTTTCTCATCAGTAGCACTAACGACGTCAGGTAGAGTGTAAATGTTTTGTGTGGCATTAGTAACAAAATACAGCGCAGACTCGCAAGAATTCTTCTTCCGGGACTTAGACCCACTAGACCAATCGCCAGAGCCATATGGGGCCTGACTCCCGGTGCTGGCTGCCACTTCTCATCATAATTGACATATCTATCGTGCAGGAGGAGTATAGGAGGAGGAAGGGGGCCCGGGCAGTCACTGCATCGCATCCATGAGGCATCCATGTTGCTCCTTCACACACTGTCAGTAGAGTAGCCAGGAGGAGAAATCGAGCCCAGCAGGATCGATGGTCGCCCTGTCGCCTTTTCTGTACAGGACAGGAAGTGCAGTTTCTGTAAGTTATTTCTTAATAAAGGTTTTGTGATTTTAAACAAATACACCAATTAGACCGCTCCCAGCTTGCCCCTCCTGCGCTGCTCCGTGTATTCCTTGCTGGGTGCTCTGTCTGCAGCATCCCCACCGCTTGTCAGACACCAAACCAAAAGAATGACGGCACTCCATTCAAGGATAAGGCATGCCTATGATTAAGGGATTGAGTTCCGAAACGCGTAGGGCTTGAGATCCCTGTGGGGTTTGTAATAAACCTGCCTTATCCTTGAATGGAGTGCCGTCATTCATTTGGTTTGGTTTGCGATTTTAAAGTATAATTTGTGTTGGTGTTTTTTTTTGATGTGTACTAATGAATTTTTTTTTGATGTTACTGTCCTTTAACTGCTTGACAATCGTTATGTGTAGGTGACTAAATCCAACATGGCAGCAGCCACAGGTCTTAAGATGTTGGCAAGTAAAGGGGAGAGGCAGGGACTGAGGGAGCCCAGGCTTTTATTCTAAGGAGTTAGAATGTTGACAGGAAGCTTTGTTATACTGAAATGTTCCCTTTTCATGGCAGTCACATAATATCTCTGTATCTCTCAGGATGGTTTAGATCAGGGGTCCCCAACCTCTTTTACCCCTGAGCCACATTCAAATGTAAAAAACATTTGGACAGCGACGCAAGCAAGCATAGAAAAAGGGTGTGAACTGGCAGCCTATAGGAGGCTATGTTTGGCAGAACACCTGCTTTTTATGCAACCAAACATTGCCTCCAAACCAGGAATTCAAAAATAAGCACCTGCTTTGAGGCCACTGGGAGCAACTTGCAAGGGGTTGCCGAGCAACATGTTCCCCCTGAGCCATTGGTTGGAGATCTCTGGTTTAGATGCTTTTTTGCTTTGTGTTGCTTTTTCAGCTGTTGGTGAACTGCAAGTCCTATAGCACACCTAGAAACCTCCTACTAAAAAGCTTGATAGTACAACATAAATATTGTCAGGTATTGACAGTGTGATGGGCAGCAAGTGAAAGGCTACATGTGAGTCAGTACAGACTCTGTGACTTCCAATAAATACAGTAACAATCGGATACGGATGCCCTCTAATGTATATGTGACACAGTGCTGTGTTTGTATAAAATGGTATTCCACAGTGACATCTAGTGATAAACTTGCATATTGCATTGTCATTTACTATACTTGCTTTCAAACTTACAGCTCTTGATTACATGGAAATAAATAACGGTCACCTTGTAATTAATGGAGCTGAGGAGGATATTTCTGAAATATTCAGCCCATCAAGTAAATGATGTCTGTCTCTCTGTAACGGACCTTCAAGATGGACTTCTGGGTGTATGAAGACCAGCAGATTTTTCCAAATATTATGGTGAGCAGCCACACATATCCTATGAACTGGCCCGGATTTACAAATGGGGCGCCACCAGGGCTGTCTCCGCTCATTGTGCCCCCCCCGTCCGCATCCCTTTCCCAAACAGCGTCTTTCTTCCCCTCCCCTTACTTTCCTTTGCCGTCTGCGTCGTCCTCCCTGTCTGCTTGTGCTTATGCGCACATCTTGAAAATGCATAGATGCGCACATGCACAACTTGCTTGAATGCAGCTGGGCGGCATGCCGCCCTTGAATTTCTTCTGCCCTAGGCCTGGGCCTTTGTGGCCTTGCCACAAATCCGGGTCTGCCTATGAACCCAATATACTAAAATATACAAGGAAATACTATAGCCATGCTGGATAATATATGGATACTAAATGTCACATGACACAAGACTGCCGATTAGGGTTTATGATTCTTGTGTATTAGCCATGAATATATCGTACTAAGGGAGGCCTTTGGGTGTGAGCAGGATAAATAAGACCAACGGACACCATTTACTTATTGACACTTACGTCTAAGGACTTGCAAAAGGATGTTATACTTGGCCATGCAACAGGCAGATAGAGACTGATTGACAGATAAATACGAAGATGTCCATACACATATGCGGTGTTTGCATTGACTTTGTTTTTTACTTTTTTATTCTACATTTTTTGTGATTTTAAATTTTGGGCATGTTACTATTTTGTATATCTTTCTTTCCCTTTTTTGCATTGATGCACATATTGTTTAGCGAATTTGATTGGGGGGGTCTCACAATAGATATGATTCAGGGTTAACATGAATTTTTTAGATTGGATGACATCTATACTATAAATTGCACATTTTGTATTAATATAGGGGTATTCTATAGACATGATAAGTTATAAGTGGGGACAAAAGAAAGTCCACCTCGGGCGGCCTCTGCCTAAGTGTGCGGCCTCTGGGGCCCTAAGATGAAGACTTCGCATATGATAGATCATTTCTGCTATTGCAAAATCAACACATGCACTACATCTTATGTGGGGTAAAGCCAACAAAGAATGTAAGTTCACCCAAAAAGCCATATATTTTTGGAAAGTATGCATATTCCCAATAAGTAAATTAGTAACCATGTCCATCTACTTCAAAGCACCAAGCCACAAAGCTTTACTAAAGCTGTTGATTTTGATGACATGGTCGAAAATCAGAATAAGCAATAAAAAGCAATAAAGAGCAAGTCTATTTTGGGTTTCCTTGTCCTTTAAACTCACCAGTGGTGGCTGTTTGCTGCTCCTGATAATCGCCTCAGGCAAGGTTCTCACATCTCATGGAAGAAGAATCACTGGGAGTTTCTGTGTCCTTCTTCTGTATGGGTGTGTAAAACAACAATTTACTGATGTCACATTATGGAAGAACACTAGAACACAATATAGAATGTGAATTCTAGAACATGGTAACGATCTGACTGATTACTATGTGACCTTACAGATTGCACTGGAGACTGATCCCACAAAAAATAAAGCAAAAAATGGACTCAGTGTAAGGGTAATGGCACAGGGGGAGATCGGTAGATCTCTGTATTACAGTATCACTTGACCAGCCTACTGTCCACCTGTCAATGTACAAAGTACAAATGCAGAGCACTACTCAGAATGTTATATAATAGCAAATTCCCTGTCTTAAACACCAAGTTTTATTATATAGGAGAAAAAAATAAAGAAAATCATCATCATCAATTTATATATATAGCGCTGTCAAGATACGCAGTGCTTTACTGCAGTTATAGCAAACAGGGAATAAATGGTGGATAACAAACAAGGATTACAGAGTACAATAGGGTTAGAAGGACCTAGAGATTAGAGTTTACAAACTAAAAGGTTAGGGTACAATTGAGACATTAGGATTATATAAACACTTTGTCATTTTTGATACAGCAATGATTAATTAAGGTACATCGAATAAGCCTCTTTAAACAGATGGGTCTTTAAGGAGCGCTTGAAAGTTTGGAAAGAAGGAGAAAGTCTGACAGCTTGTGGCAGAGAGTTCCAGAGAAAAGCAGAAGCCAGAGAGAAGTCTTGTAGACGAGAATGGGCAGAAGTGATCAGAGGAGAAGTGAGGCGAAGATCAGGAGCAGAGCGTAGGTTTCGTGAAGGAGTGTATTTGGAGATTAGAGATGAAATATAGGGAGGGGTTTCATTATTAAGGGCCTTGAATGTGAGTGTAAGTAATTTGAATTTGATTCTAGAAAAGATTGGGAGCCAGTGAAGGGACATACATATGGGAGCAGCTGATGTTGAGCGGCGAGCTAGATGAATGAGTCTAGCGGCCGCGTTTAGAACAGATTGGAGTTGTGAAAGGTGACTTGTTGGAATACCTGCGAGGAGTAGGTTGCAGTAATCAAGGCGGGAGATGATGAGAGACTGAATCAGTGTTTTAGTTGATTCTGAACTGAGATAGGGTCGTATTCGAGCAATGTTGCGCAGTTGAATACGGCAAGATTTTGCAAGTGTTTGAATGTGTGGTGAAAAAGACAGATGAGAGTCTAAGATAACTCCTAGGCAGCGTGCCTGTGTGGTGGAATGAAAGGTGGTGTTGTTTACAGTGAGTGATATCTGAGGGACAGTAGTGTCACTACCTGCTCGACTTTAATTTGTTCTATGTAATAGGGAGAAAAAAAAAAGGAGATTTTGTGTACTCGCCGTTAAATCTCTTTCTCTTCAGTCGCTTGGGGGACACAGGGACAGTGGGGTATAGCTGGTACATCCAGGAGGCAGGACACAACTAAGAAAAAACTGGCTCCTCCTCCACTGGCTATACCCCCAGTAGGCGGAGTTTTGCTCAGTTTGTAACAAAGTCAACAGGATATAAAAATCTCTAGAACGTAAAAACTTGAATGGACAATATAAAAGGTAACATGTCTGACAGAAAAGAGAGAGCCTCAATCTAGGGAGGGAAGCCCTGTCCCCCCCAATCGACTGAAGAGAAAGAGATTTAACGGTGAGTACACAAAATCTCCTTTTCTCCAAGTCTGCTTGGGGGACACAGGGACAGTGGGGACGTACCAAAGCTGTCCCCTAAAAAATCCCTGGTGGGAGAGTGAGGCCTATGTGGAATCAACCACTGCGGCTTGAAGAACCTTTCTGCCAAAGTGAGTGTCAGAAGCCGCAAAGGTATCAAAATGGCAAAATTTGCAAAAGGAGTGGACTGAGGTCCACATAGCTGCTATGCACAGCTGTTCTGCAGAAGCCCGATTTCTGAACGCCCAGGACGTACTCATCCCTCTGGTAGAGTGGGCAGTAATCCTAGATGGGGGCATTTGTCCTTGTGCCGTGTAAGCTCGCTGAAAGTTTGCTTAATCCAACGGGAAATGGCAGGCTTAGAGGCAGGTGAGCCTTTATGAGGTCCAGAAGGCAGAATGAGAAGAGCATCAGTCTTACGGACCTCTGTGACGGTAAAATTTTAGAGCCTGAACAGGATCCAGAGCGTGTAGAGCAACCTCATTGGAATCGTTATTTCTTGATTTAGGTGGAACGCTGAAACGACCTTGGGAAGGAAGGAATAGTTCAGAGAACCGCTCTGTCGTGATGGAAAACCAGGAAGGACGGGTTGCATGATAAGGCATTGAGTTCAGAAACACGTCTTGCTGAGGCAATCGTCAAAAGAAATACGGTCTTCCAGGTGAGCCACTGATCCGAGAGGTTCAAAGGGTTATGTTGAAGAGCTCTTAGTACTAAGGAGAGGTTCCAGAGTGGAATTGGTGGTCGTACCGGAGGAGCCACATGGGCAACTCCCTGCATAAAGGTTTTGACGTCAGGCAATAGAGCTAGGCGCTTCTGGAAGAGGACAGAAAGAGCAGAAATCTGGGACCTGAGAGATCCCAGCAACAGACCCTTGGATAACCCCTCCTGGAGGAACTCTAGGATATTAGGGATTGAAAAGGTCCTGAAAACTGCCTTGCTTAGGTTGCAGCACTGACGGTAAATTGACCAAACACGATGATATGTCTTGGCTGAGACTGGTTTTCTTGCAGCGCACATTGTGCGCGCTACGGCTTTGGAAAACCCCTTCTTAGTCAGGATCTGCGTCTCAAGAGCCAAGCCATCAAGTTCGGGTATGCTGGGTTTGGATGTTGGATTGGACCCTGCAAAAGAAGATCTGGTAGAGGAGGCAGAGTCCAGGGTTCTGCTGCTGACAGATTGATGAGATCTGTGAACCAGGAGCGTCGAGGCCACCTTGGAGCTATGAGAATGAGGGTTGTCTGTTCTGTCTTCAGCATTCTGATTATCCTTGGCAGGAGAGGAAGGGGTGGAAAGGCGTATGCCAGATGAAAGTGCCAATCTGCCGTGAGAGCGTCGACGTCTAAGACTAGGGGATCTCTGTATTGAGCTAGAAAGGTTTCCACCTTTCGATTGTGACAAGTCGCCGAAAGGTCCACCTCTGGCATGCCCCACCTCTGTGTTATCTTGTGGAACACTTTGTCGTTTAGCGACCATTCGCCGGGGTCTATTGCCTGTCTGCTTAGGAAGTCTGCTTCCCAGTTCAGGAGACCTGGAATGTATATGGTTGAGAGAATGACCCAATGGCTTTCTGCCCACTGGTGGTTGATGTAAGCAACAGCCGTGGCGTTGTCCGACTGAATCTTCACAGCCTGATCTGTTAGAAGCCAATGGAGGAGACCTAGACAGATCGCACGAATCTCTAGGAGATTGATCTGTAATTTATTTTCCTCCGAGCTCCAGACTCCCTGTGTTGGTTGGCCCTCGAGAACAGCTCCCAGCCGAACAGGCTTGCGTCTGTCGTGAAAACTCGCCAGTGCGGGTCTCCCAGCAGTCTGCCTGATGTAAGATGGTTGATTCTTAGCCAGCAGTGCAGAGAAAGTCTCGTTTTGTGAGAAAGACGGATCTTTTGGAGAAGGGATCGTCGTTTCCACGTTGTCAGAATGTTCCATTGAAGATCTCGGAGATGGAATTGAGTGAACGGTACTGCTTCTATGGTGGAGACCATGACTCCCAGTATCTTCATGCAAAACTTGACAGTGTGTTGTCGTTTCTGCAAAAGTGATTTCACCAGCAGTTGAAGATGGAGGGCCTTCTCCAGGGGGAGAGATTTTCTCTGTGTCTGAGTATTGAATTGCATGCCCAGGAACACCATGGATTGACTGGGTGTCAATGAAGACTTGGTTAGGTTCAGAACCCAACCTAACTCCTGCAACTTGGTCAGGGTGATCGAGAGAGTGATGACCTTCCTGAAGGGATAGAGCCTTGATCAACAGATCGTCCAGGTATGGTGTGATGGAGACGCCTAAACTGTGAATCTCCGCCATGGCTGCGGCCATGATCTTGGTGAAAACCCGGGGGGCTGATGTAAGCCCGAAGGGGAGGCTTGTAAATTGGAAGTGATGATTTTGAAAGGCAAATCTCAAGAATTTCTGATGGTGATGGAAAATTGGAACATGCAGATAGGCGTCCTTTATGTCGAGAGAAACCAGAAACTGCCCCAGAGTCATCGCTGCAATGACCGATCTGAGGAACTCCATCTTGAAACGCCTGTGGCGAATGAGTTTGTTCAGTTCCTTTAGATCGAGGATGGGACGAACTGACCCGTCCTTTTTAGGGACCACAAATAGGTTTGAATAGTAACCCTTGAAACATTCTTTTGGGTGTACGGGAGTGATCACCTTGGAGAGAAAAAGGTTGGAAATGACCTCCAGGAAGGCTGCACGCTTGTTTGGCTCTATCGGGAGTCTGGACATGAAGAAACGATGAGGTGATGAAAACTCGAGATGGTATCCTCGAGTCACCACTTCTTGGATCCAGGCGTCTGGAATGAGTGTGAGTCAAGCGTCGGTGAACAGACTTAACCTCCCTCCAATTGCTGATGAGGCTGGAGGTGTAATGACACCGTCATGCCGAGGTAGACTTGTCCCCGGACTTAGGAGTGTGCTTTTTGTTCTGCCAGGAAGGTCTTTGCTTACTAGTGAAGCGTCCGCATGCCATAAAGGATTGCCTTAGAGGTGAGGATCTCGCATTTTTTGTTTGGGGCCACGAAAAAATCTTCCCTTTCGAAATGTAGGACGTGCCTTAGGTTGTGGTAGGAGGGTGCTCTTACCCCCTGTAGCTTGGCTAATAATCTTTTCCAAGTCAGGGCCAAAAAGAAGTTTACCCTTGAACGGTATGGCAGTTAGGGATTTCTTTGAAGAAAAATCAGCCGACCATAGTTTCATCCATAAGGACTTGCGGGCTCCGACCACCAATCCCGAGGATCTACTGATAACCTGGGCTGCGTCTAGGGAAGCATCGGAAATGAAATTATTAGCCTCCTTAATCTGCGAGGCCCATTGGGAAAGTTCGTGGCGTGGAGCCCCAATTGAGATATCGTTGAGAAGCGAATCAGACCAGGATTGAATGGCTCTGCTCACCCAGGCCATTGCCAAAATGGGGCGCAGGGATGTGCCCAAGGCTGTAAAGAGGGCACAGAGAAGCCGCTCAAGCTTCTTGTCCATAGAGTCCTTGAAGGAGGAGGTATCAGGGACTGGTAGTGCTGGGACACGGAAATGGATAGAGCTTCTGAAAGCAGCGGTTAGTTTGAAAACGCCTTTCGGGTCCCACTCCTGTTGAATGAAAACTGGAGAGGTTTTACTATGACGTTTGAATAGTGCCTTAGAGGAATCGGTGGAAACTTCTGCTTCTTGAAGGTGAAGAGTCTCTAAAACTGAGGAAATTAGAGAGTCAATGGAATCAGAGGAATGTTTAAGGGATTCTTCCACATCCTGGTCAGAGTTGGAAGCAATCTCTCCATCAGATCAGTCACCGTCCCCCACTGGTGATTTTCACACAAAATAAGAAATTCCTTTCACGTGATCCCCATTACTAGCAAGGCAGAGCATTTTCAGACAGTTTTCTTTAGCAAGGAGAAGAAAGGCAGTGGGAAGATGCATGTAATTTTACCATGTGTTGTGGGTCTAAGGGTACAAAAACTATTTTTAGTGTGGGATCTAGCAGTAAAGCTGAAGGCATGGGACCTGCAGTACAGGAAATGTGTATGTAAAGTCATGCTGTTAAGGACTAAAAGCCAATGTATATCTTCCTGTTGTAAGAACCTATCCATACAATATCTGCTGGGCTGGTTATGGACACACAAGACATATGCACAGCTGATTTTTGTGCATTAAAATCACAATATGAAAATGACTCTAAAATGCACCTGGGATATCAAAACAGAGTAGTCCCATGGATGAACTTCATCTCTGCTACTTTTATTTGTAGGCTACTTGTGTGTTGGCCCTTGGGGCGACTCTACCCAAGGGCCAACTAATGGATCACATGGGCCTAGGCCCCCAAGAACAGAAGGATTTCCTGAATGTGTGGAGAAAAATAGCGCAGAGGAATTAACTGAATAATGGCTGCATATAAACTTTAGCAGGGAGGGTTCTCCTTAACCTTTGCCATAAAGTGGGTCAACCAAATCCCCACCAAGCCCCCCCCTCAAGTAAATAGATCTTTCCTTCTCCTTACACCATCATTTGCCAATTATTAAATCATAAAGTAAATACTGTGGCACCAGTCTGCAGATTGTTCATTTAATGGAAAGACTGTGATAGATGCCACTTGCTTCTCACCTCATCCCACAGCATTATATTGGGGGACACATTTGCCTGTGGAAGATTAGTGTTACCTCATTAAAGTGGATGTTAATTATTCTCATTCCCATAGTATATGTCATGATAACTGGCAAAGTTGGTTTTGTGGATTATATAGAACATTTTATGAAGTTCGATTTTCTGTGCTGATAGTAGCTCAAGCTCCGTTTTTCATACTCTGAAAGTAAAAGTGTGGGGGGGAAATCCTCTCGCAAAGCAGCAGTAATGGAATAAAAATAGTAACCAATAGGAAACAAGAAAGGGCCGTCACATCATTCTGCCCTGCACATATGTGCCTGAAGCCACGTATGCCCACAGTGCCACTACAATCACCATGACATTGGGGATAGCATCAATGAGGCGACAGCGGTCGGGGACCCCCACTGGCACTTCGGACGGGGTGCATTTATCGATTGAGAATTAATCTAAACATTATTGCTGCAGTCTACTATGTTGTGATCAGCATAATTGCCCGTGATTTGCCAATAAGCAAGCTAATTATAACAGTTCAGAGTGACAATAGCATTAATTACAGTGTGCAGTGGTAATAATGACATTAGAGCATGCAATTTTACTTGCAATTATATGCGCTTGCATATAATTTATCAGAGCAGGCTGAACAGATGCATTGGCATCTACTCACAAGTGCAAGACACATGTATAATTCACATGTACCTCTTATATATGGTATGCACTCCCAGTTTAGTGCTCTAAAAATCATAAAACAGCCTCATTATCCATTTTAAGCCCCAGGTCAGGCTGTAGTCCTGACTCCCATCAGAGAGCACTTAAGTTTAGGGCACATTGGGCTGTACCTTGGTGTGGATTCACTGCCATCCGCTCCTTCCATTCCCTGCGCTGACAGCCTCAGTCTGTGTTCAGGAACAAGGAGTGGAACATCTGCAAACAGACCAATACCTGTCAGTGCAGAGAAAAGAAACTGATGGGAGCATGTGCAGGAGGATGAATAAGGGCATAGTGTACAATAGGATTAGTAAAAGCATGGTGTACAGGAGAGTGAATATGGGCATGTGTATAATTGGATTAGTAAAGGCATGGTATACAGGTGAGTGAATAAGGGCACAGTGTACAATTGGGTTAGTAAGGACATTGTGTACAGGAGAGTGAATATGGGCATGTGTATAATTGGATTAGTAAAGGCATGGTGTACAGGTGAGTGAAAAGGGCATAGTGTACATTTGGATTAGTAAAGCCATGTGCAGGTGGGTGAATAAGGGCACAGTGTACAATTTCGTTACTAAGGACATGGTGTACAGGAGGATGAATAAGGGCACAGTGTACAATTGGATTAATAAAAGCATTGTGTGAAGGTTGTTGAATAAAGTTATAAGAAGTAATTTACAACCCTGTCTTATCAAAGGGATTCAAAGGTCTCTGTGCCTATTTGCACAATGCCCCATGCAATGGGCACAGCTGATTTTTGCACTTTGCATTGCAAATTAGGTGTAAAATGTACAGGTGGATGAATACTGCATAATGTACAATTGGATTAATAAGGGCACAGGGAACAGATGGATAAATAAGGCCATAGAGTAAAAGTGGATGAATTTGTGCATAGTAAAAAAAATTGGATGAATAAGGGTAGAATGAAGTGAATGAAAAAGGGCACAGTGTAAAGGTGGGTAAATAATGTCATAGGAAACAGGTAGAATAAGGGCATAATAAACAGGTGGATGAATAAGGGCATAGTGACAAAGTGGATGAATATGGGTATAATGTACAATCTGATGTATAAGGGCACAGTGATTTGGTGGATGAATAAGGGCATAATGAACAACTAAATGAATAAGGGCATAGTGTGCAGTGAATAAATGACCCAATATATATGGAAACAGTTGAATGGGACTGCACTAGATAAACATACCTTGCAATCGTACCATTTATCACGAGGCAGTCCAGAATCTCAAACCTAAAATGGTTAACTAGCCATGGTTGGATTGGGAGGTATGGATTACTAAAGTCATAACCCCACGTTACTAGTATCTCCAGCCATTCAGTTATCACACAGTATAGCAATATTGATGAATATAGAGTAGTGATGTGCGGGTTTAACTGAAACCCGCAGGGACCCTCTGCTTGACCATCAGTTGGGGTGGGGGTTCAGACTAAAATCTGCCCAACCATTGCAGATCAGACTTAAGAAGTACACTCCTCCACTGCTCCCAAATAATCTGTGTCTTGGAACCAGAGGAGCCATATAAATACTGGTGTGTGGCTCCATTCTTTCACAAAGGTCAAAAAGTAGAAAAAAAACATAAAAATCAAACAATAAAAGTTCTTAAAAGATGTTCTTACCAAGGTAACTCCCAGTCCAAGGGTTTGCCAATTTTTTTTTGGGAAAATATGGAGCATTCAAATGTAGTAAGAGGTAAAGCAGTAGCCAAAGGTATTTTATGAAAGTAAAAAAAGTCTTTATTAGGACATAAGTAAGCCTAAAGCATTTTGTGCCTGAAGTAGCGTCCTGCAGCGGGTTGGGTACCCGCGGGTTACCCGCAAAAACCTGCGGGTTGCCTTTAGAAGTTCCAGGTGCGGATATACCCGCGGATCGGCGGTTCTGCGGGTCGGGCCGCGAGTCTTCTCAATATCGATATTCTCTGCTTTCTTCTGGTCATGTCTACTTCCGGTTTACAATGACAGCACTTCCTGTTTTACTCCTTTTTTTCTGATCATGTCTACTTCCGATGATGTCACTTCCGGTTTACAATGACAGCACTTCATGGTTCTTGATGGTCAGCGCGTCACGGGTTGCGGATAAGGTACTTGCGGGTAGGGTCGCGTAGCGGGTAAGAATGCGGGTTGCGGATTGCAGGTCGGGTCCCATAAAATGGACCCGCGCAGGACTCTAGCCTGAAGTGGGCACTTACTCATAGGCTAGTGGAACCAGAGTTGCGCACGTAAGTAGTGTACAGAACGAGATGACGCAGGTAAGGGTCGGGTTTGGGCCCTACAATGGCAACATTTTGCAGGTTAGGATCAGGGGCGGGTTGAGATAAAAATAAATAAATATAAAGAAACCGTAAGAGAAGCATTAAGTTTCTGTACAAACAAAAGTCACATCACTCACATACACTAAATCAGCAAGATATTTATTAAAGTATAAACAACAGTTTCAGACTACAGTCCTTCGTCAAATGCATATGGTTTATGGACCAACATATAGTTGAAAATGTAGGCGTTACAGCAGTGGTAGTCAGTCAGCGGCTGCTGAACTAGGACTACAAGAATGGGCTTCATTTACTAACCTGTTTAAAGGTGTGGGCATTAGGGAGATCACCTTAACATTTTCCTTGTCTATGGAAGTTATGAAATAAACTGTGCATTTGGTCTTTACGTTTTTATTCTTACTAGGCTTCCTATTCTGCTTATTCCCAACCTGGTTCTATTACAAAAAATCAAGTATTGGGTAAATGGATTATGAGGTTACATTATTCTACCCTACATAGACCCTCCCTCCTCCTGCCAGCCTAAGTGTTACCCCGGGCAAATGCCCCTAGCGTTTTACTTACCCCTCAGTGCAGATTCAGGCATCGGAGTTCACGGGCGCCATCTTCTTTTTGGAAATATTCATAATGAGACCGGCGTGGTGCAGATTTGGAGCAATTTTCTGTTTTGCCACAACTGCCCATGCGCTGAAACTCATGAAAATTGCCAAAGCTCCAGTCTCATTTAGAAGATTACCGAAGCAGCAGAAGATGGCGCCCGTGAACGCCGATTCCTGAATCTGCACCCGAGGGGTAAAAAAAAAAACGTTAGAGGCATTTGCCCGGGGTTTTTTCAACTTTATGGTTGAATTCTCCTTTAATGGCCAGTCTATAAGGTTGCAGAAAACCATGTGGTTTTCTGCATAATGCCGGCAATAGTGATACACAGGCTGGCCCAATACTGACTGGATCTGGACTGAGGGTTGCATGTGTGGTAGTGATGAGAGGGTCAGAAAATGTTAAACCCAAACCCAATTGTAACCCACTACTTCCCAACCCACACACAAACCAGCCTGCAGGTCCCTTCTACTTTATGGTTTGCACCTTACAAATTCCTTTCTGAAAATTAAAATAAGAATGGTATCAGACACCAAGGGGGAGGAGAACAGCTTAAAGTTTGTCCTGCCTGAACTTTGGACTCATCTTGTTGCCCCAAACCTGCAGATCCCACAGGTTTCAGCTGAACCCGATCTTCACTAGTGTGTGGGTTACTGTGGACAAACTACATGGCACAGGAATTCTGTGTTTATCCGCAGCCTGAGAATGAGCACAGTGTGCCCTGGCATAAGAGTGTGATGCACTTAGTCTCCCTGTCCTACTGCCAATCAATTGTGGCATAGCGTTGTGCCAAGGCCACCCCCTTCTGATGGTGCAGGTAGAAATGTCCCTAGGTTTGACCTGGATTGAGAGGGGCCAGGTTGGGAAATTCATGGCCTGCACATTACTACACAATATCCCCAAAAAAATCCAAACTGTCATTCACACAACTACCTAGTTGCTAGTTGGCAACCAAAACATTTCAGTTTCCAAACTTAAAAGCTGCAGTAGAAAATATTTTTAGGAACCCAAGGAACAAAAAAAATAAAGACCAAATGGAGAAACTCTCTACATCATACTAACAGATCAATGGCAAATGCAGTGTCTTAGAACACCACTAATAAAATATCAATTTAAGGTGAACTCCTCATTTGTAAAACACCAAACATATGGAAACAGTAAAAAAAAAAAAAAAATGTCCTGCAACAAAAAATCTGCATAAGTTGCTTTCCCTGCCTGCAATATTTCCCCATATGTTAAAGATAGGTTAGTGTATTATAAGGTTTCACAGCCTGGATTATCAACTATATAGGCCAGTAAATAAGATACAGGCTATTTCGTATTATTAAGTCAACCATAAGAGGAGGGCAAAACTCCACTCCATTTAATGACAAAAAAAACCTGTTCCTTGCTCACCCTTCATAACCTACTGGAATTCCTCAGCTCTGTATATATTTCTCTATCTACATTTTCTGCATATCTACCTGTACATATCCATTTACTGAAATGCATCTCATTATATAGGCATTATACATTTTATTATATATTGTTACCTATAGCTATGTATATCTAACCATATGTTAAAATATTTATATGTACATCTACCTATAATCCATCTCTCTATATTCCTATCTCGCTCTGTATTAACTCACTCTTTACACACACTGTGACCTCTGGTGTAGGAAAAGGTTAAAGGGGAACGGTCATAGTTATAAACAAGCACCATATCAGTCTATATACGATTTACCTGCATTCAGATTCCTTTGCCTGATAACTTTGCCAGAGTGAATCTTTAGGTATGGGCAGCTTAAGCAGTTTGCAGCAGGAATATATTGTTTTTTCGAGAAACAAATAAAGAATTCAATGTGATAAACAGCAAATGAGAAAGACAAAAGGGCATATTTATCCACTGGTCAAAAGGAGAACTCTTTTTTTTTTTATCAAGTTCTCCTCTGCCTTTACTCCTCCAATGAATAGTTGAAATAATCACCCCCTAGTATAATGAAGCTGTTACTGTATTAACAATTCCCCTTTATGTATATACTATTTACTCAAGTTTGCCCTGTCCTTGGTCCTGCAGAACTGGATAGGAGCTGTATTATGGTCTTACATTAAAGGAAAACTATACCCCCAAAATGAATACTTAAGCAACAGATAGTTTATATTAAATTGAATGACATATTAAAGAATCTTACCAAACTGGAATATACATTTACATAAATATTGCCCTTTTACATCTCTTGCCTTGAACCACCATTTCCTAACTCTATCTGTGCTGCCTCAGAGATCACCTGACCAGAAATACTACAACACTAACTGTAACAGGAAGAAGTGAGGAAGCAAAAGGCAGAACTCTGTCTGTTAATTGGCTCATGTGACCTTACATGTGGTTTGTATGTGTACACAGTGAATCTTATGATCTCAGGGGGCGGCCCTTATTTTTTAAAATGGCAATTTTCTATTTATGATTACCCAATGGCACATACTACTAAAAAAACATATTATTATGATAATTGTTCATTTACATGAAGCAGGGTTTTACACATGAGCTGTTTTACTCAGTATCTTTTACTAGAGACCTACATTGTTTGGGGGGTATAGTTTTCCTTTAACCAAAAAAAACACAGAAAATCCAATAAACTTTCAAATATCACCCCATATTATTCAAACTCACAGTCTTTACAAGATCCGTTGTTTAATAAGGTATGAGTCTCTGTTACATGTTGTTTGTCAAATATCCTGTTTGCAATAGAAGCATTAAACACCTTCACAGATAAGAACTTAAATAATCTTCATTTTTCTGGGGGAATAATATGAGACAGATTTCTCCTTTAGGAAGGGCTATGGTTTTATGTTTATGTTAGAACTACATGTAATTATGATCGAGATACTGATATTTTTGGTGGATTTATAATGATTTCCATTTCTATTCTGCCTCTCTTTCACCTGAAACCTGCAATGCTACTGGGCTGCTGTAGCCAACAAAGTCAGGGATCCCCAACATTCTCAGGCTGGATTCAGATTCAATATTTGTATTAACGTCCTCCCCTATTTATTTCCCAATCTGTCAATTGAACCCCTGCCTGTTGCTCTGTTCAGACCCTAGCAACCAAACCGATGCTGTAAAAAACTAGCGAACTACAGGGCAATAGGTTAAACAGTTAAAAAACACACAAAATAAAAATGTATTTGTTATAGAATTCCATACTTAATAATAAATGTTACGGTCAACATGATTATAATGGGATTGTTTAGCCCTAAATTTACTCACTACAAATTGTGGTCACTAAATGCAGAGCCTATGCTTTGTATATTCAATTATACTGAATATGCAGTAGAGGCTAACTGCCATTGCTAAACATTCCCGACTTCTATTACCAAATCATAATGTGCTGAGAATTCCTGGTAAGAAGGTTGGGAAAATATATATATACTATATTACTATATTTCTCATCTCTCCAAAATGTCGACTGTGTTGGCCACAAGGAGAAAAAAAAAAGCATCAACTTCGGGTACTTTGCTACACACTGGAATTATCTTGTTAATAATCTATTTAAAAGGCGACTACCACACCAATCAAAACAAAGGTGTTTTATGACAAGGGCAGCAGAACAATGTGAATGTAGAGGCTGCGTGAAGTAACCTGACTTTACTTGACATTTTTGGAAATATTGTGTACTGTAACTACTACAGCATATTGCCATGAGCTTGACTGAATAAAAAAAACACAGAGGATGCAATTATAATGGAATTATGCAGGCTTATATCACGGACTAGCACTGCTGCTTGGTAATAGATGTGCAGTATCATATAGCCCCTCGCAGATTATTATTCCCCAGTTATAATCATCATCTATATACCTGAGGAAAATGATGGATCTATAGATGGGTAGTTCCCTTTATGGCTCTGATTATTCATTCATTAAAGCCAGGAATAAAACAAACAATCCCATAAATTCTGCAATAGAGCAATAGTCACAATAAGAATAGAACAACAGCTGATATACTCACTGTAGAAGCCAGTTTCCTTTACATCTCTCACCAAACTATTCTGAAATTATGGAAGACTTCAGCAAAGAGAGCAAATTCACACACCAATTCACAAGGCCGTTCATTATTTAAAGGTTCAGTAGCCTGACCATGCTTCAGAGAGTGAGTAAAAAAAAAAAAAAAATGGACAGATTGAAATGATCATATGTACTAAAGTGTAACCTGTTCTAAACACAAGTGAACTTTTACACGCTGATGCTGAAGTACCAAACAAAATTCAATGGAAGAAAATAGAAATCCTATCTTTAGTTTATGACTTTGATTAACTCAATGTGCTATGCTGTGTTATGCTTACTTTACCCTTTCTACGACCCAAATGGATGATGCATGTGGAGTATGCAACCAGGAGCAACTTAGAATACTGTACATAAAGCGGTTTGTGATCTATTATATTAATGCCAAGGCGTTACAATGCTTCCCACAATGCTGTGATGCCACTATCTGTGGGCAGTTATCTCGATGGGAAGAATGATAATGCTTCTAACACAACATGTTATTGAAAGGAATACAATAAAAAATGAAAAATGTAACTATGAGAATGTGTATAATGCAGCTAGCTGTGTTCAAGCAAAGCTATAGTCATATGAAAAAGTTTGGGAACCCCCTCTCAGCCTGCATAATAATTTACTCCACTTTCAACGAAAAGGATAACATAGGGTGATATAGGAAATAGGGTGTTTTCGGAACAAAGATTTTTAGTGAAGCAGTATTCAGTTGTATGAAATCAAATCAAATGTGAAAAAATATCAAGAAATTCTTCAGGATAATGTTCAAGCATTAGTCACAAAGTTGAAGTTGTGCAGGGGCTGAATATTTCAACTAGACAATCACCCTAAACACACTTCAACATCTACAAAGGCATTTATGCAGAGGGAGAAGTACAATATTTTGGAATGGCTGTCACAGTCCCCCAACTTGAATATCATGGAAAATCTATGGGATGATTTGAAGCAGGCTGTCCATGCTCAGCAGCCATCAAATTTAACTGAACTGGAGAGAATTAGTATGGATGCATGGTCAAAAATACCACCATCCAGAATCCAGACACTCATCAAAAGCTATAGGAGGCGTCTAGAGGCTGTTACATTTGCAAAAGGAGGTTCAACTAAATATTGATGCAATATCTCTGTTGGGGTTTCCATAAGGCATGTTATATATATTAAAAGAAAAGTTGCGACTTTGAAAGCTCAGTCAATGATAAACAAAACTCCAAAGAATTAAGAGGGGTTCCCAAACTTTTTCATATCACTATATATAACTGGGTATCTGGAAAGGGATTAGATCGCTGGGAGAATTTTTTATGGGAAATTATTTTCTTAATTTCCTCAAATTCAAAAAAAACAGCACATTTCTCTCCTTATTGTCATAATTTCTCCTAATTACATAGTAGCTATGTATACAGTACTGTGGAGAAGCTTATGCCTTCCCGGAAACCTTTCTCAAAACTTTGGAACCAGTTGCAATAGCTTTGACGCTTGCTGATGAGACCTCCCACCTTGCACAGAGGCAATACAACTGTAGCACACATTGTGTTAGAGAGCACACTGGTATCAGCCAAAACACTTTGTGTCACAGTTAGAGCGGCACTAGCAAATGGGGTTTCCATGAAACTGAAATATGCAGAGAAACTATTAGACTTGTACGTAGTATAATGTGTAATGACTCCGCATCCCCTTTCAGGCGAGAAAGATTTCCATTTCAATATTAATGCTCCTTAAAAGAAACACTACAAATATATATATTTATATATATATATATATATATATATATATATATATATATATATATATATATATATATATATATATATATATATATATATATATATAGAGTCTTTGTGGGAATACTGTGTGGATAGTTGGGTGGCTATGGGCTGCACTATAGGTCCTTAGGCCAATATGGTATGTGTATAACCACTATATCCATTGCTAGGGAGTGAAGAGGTGCTGCAGCTCCTCTTTCCGTCCTGCCAACTTACAAAAATTCTCAGTAAGGACTGATAAACCTTCATCCACTGGATTATCTGAAAAATGGCTCCCCAATTACTATACATTTTAAGATGGTCAAAATCGACAGTTTGATAAAAATTCTTACAATATCGACATGTTTCTGTGTTGCTTTTGGCCCAGGTTTTGCAGAAAAGTATACTTAACTCTTGCACTGGCAGCACGGAAACTTTCTAATGCTACAGCACTCTCCTCTAATCAATGCTCAACTATAGGTGCTGCCACTCCTCTGTATACCACTTGCTGCCTGACATCACTAAGTGCAGACTGCACGTTGTGAAGGAAAGCAACACTGACTGTTGCAAGTGTTAGGCAGCATTAGGCAGCATACTCTGCAAAAACAAGGGCAAAATGAATAGTTAATCGATATTAATTTAAAATGAATAAAAGGAAATACAGACAGCCATCATCTTAGTGATACTAAAGCCTTCCATTACAAGAAATATCGGGAAATAAAATAGAAAATATATTTTTACCAGTCTGATTATTGGTCTTTCATACAGCAGCACAAAATAAAAAATGCATATAGTATATACATTAATGAACCTAAACACTCTATAAGTGACTATGGTCTTAGATTATGAACCTGTTCATATGATTTTGACAATTACTTTGTTACATAGGAGTTGAAAGCTTATTTAGGCTTGCTTGTGGGCAAACATCCAGGTTTCCTTTATTTCCTAGTGAAGTATGAGAGCACTGCAGAAAACATTCCCTCTGCATATCTGCATTTCCATATATGAGAAGGAGTGGTTTCCATAGACAGCTATAAACCAGTGTTGAACCGAGTACTAATGAGTAGGGATCAAATTCGCCCAAGCCTACTAATGAGGTGGTGTTTTCTTTGTTTATCTATAGAGAAGGTCTCTGAAAAAAATTGGCAACTCAGAGAAATAGCATTAGCTCATACAATAAGCTTGTTCCTCATACTTCACTATTTTACTAGTAAAATAAATGGAAGACAATTTGTGTGTACCTATATAGGGTACATATTTCACTTGAACTTCTGCACCATTTTAACTTTCGTATAATAGGCATATTGAAAATCTCACAAGCGTACACCACAATTTATGCATGGAGCTGCTGTATAAAAGACTCCCATCTTACAAGAACCTATAAATAGAAGCTACTTATGGGGGAAAAGTAACGTTTCAACATTTAAAAATTCTATGTTATATAATATAATGTAAAATTCAGAAAAACAAACAATTAAGAACCGCTTAAACAGCCAGTAACAACAAAATAATTAAAATGCCCTTTATGTTTTTATAAAAAAAAATTCACAAAGGCTCCATCATTTCCAGAATGCATGATATATTATTTAAAATACCTTTATTTAATGCTGTAGGACTCTTTGGCCAAATCATGAATGTGTATTACCCAATGCTTTACAATGAAGCCTACGCCAAATTAGTTGGGGTAGTGAATGCAACATTTCTTCAGACACGAGAGCACAAACATTCATGGTTATCAAAATATTCTTACATTTATTGGACTTAAAGATCTTGTTTAATATAGAACATTCATTATTTTGGTGTTACTGGTCCTTTAAGCTTAACAACCCAATTTACAGCTGTGTGCATCACATACTGTAGATGTTTCTAAGGTTTAAGGTAAAGCTACACAGTACAAAGCACCGGGTATATCTCTGATTAATTCGCTGTTCCTAATGAAGTGGGCTATGCACTTCCTCACCCTCACAAAGTCATATCCTTAGTGTTTTAGAATATTAGAAAGTACCCTCTTCTGAGAACTATCAAAATGAGTTCTATGTTCCTAAAATGTATCTCACGTAATAATAATATGTTCTCAGGCTTGGAGAGGTGTGGATTGGTGACCGCACCTTTCTGTACATAGCTCATTACAAAACTTCAAAAAAAAGTGTTATGTTCATAAGAAAACGGGTCAAGTGCCAGGACCTGGTACAGGCCAAGAGATTCATCTTCTGATGCTGGTGAAACCTCCATACGGAGTGCAGCAGTTTTGTTATTCCATGGGGATATTATGATCTGCTTACACACTCTTGATGGTTCAGAACACAGTGTTCCAATCTGGAAAAAGATCCGTTACCAAATTCATTTCATTGCGGTTTGCTTGTGTAAATAAAGTTCCAAACACCAGATACTGCCCTTTAGACTGGATGCCATATGACCAGAATGTGTTTATTCAGAGTAAAGGAACCACTCCTATTTTACTGCCATAACAATGCTATTTCATTGTGTTGTACTCTGAAGCTGCATCCCATGAAGAAAGGTAAGCCTTTTAAGATGGGAAGCAAAACATGGTTTAGTGAGTCAGATGAAGTAACACTGTGCTGTACTGTATCCTGGAGACTATGCAGAGCATGATGCAGTGTATGGTTCTGTGTTGAAGAAGTCATCACATTCAGAGGAGGCCAGAAATAAATCTCAAGGTTTTCCCAAGAAATCTAGAAATCAAGAAATGCATAAAAACAGAAGGTCAGGTTATATGAAATGAAAACTGTCCCACCTAAAAACTACACTGATTTTATTTTCTACCATTAATTCAATGTGCTTAAGGCTTACTTAATATTTTTCCTGCCACAAGCTAAATTATGAATCATGATTTATCTTTCTATGCTCCCCCTAAGAAATGTACCTAACTGGGGACCCAGCTGTGGTTGTTACTCTGGTTGGTGCCAGGAAGTGAAGGTTCAAAGATGAAATCAAGGCCGCCCTCGTCCATCAGCTCATTGTTGATGATGTATTCCATGTCACACTCAAGGTTCTCAAGGATCATGTCCATGTCTAAGTCTATTGGAAGCCTGTCTGGGGTTCCACCAAGTGGGCTTGACTTAGAAGCTGGTACAGACGGGGCTGCAGGAAGTCCTAGCATACTAAGTTTGTTGGAGGTTACAACAGTATTCAGTGAAACAGTAGGCTTATCTGGTGTCCTTCCTTTATTCTGTCCACCCATAAGTAGAGAGAGACTTTGTCCACCACTTTGTGGTAATACTGGGTCGACTTGAGTCATTAAGACATTGCTTGGTGGAGGAGAGTCTGAGGTCAGCAGGGCTTCAAGAGTTTGAGGCCTTGGAAATGAAGATCCCTGCACATCCAAGGGGCTGAAGAGGGAGTTACCATAGTTGATAGTCTGGGAAGAACGCATGGAAAAACTGGAGGCTCCTTGCAAAAGAGGTTGGGATGCAGGGGGACCAGATGACAACATAGTAAGACCATCAATCAGCTCCAACTCTTCAGTAACAGTAGGGGGGACACTGTTTGAAAAAGAGATAGAATGGAGCTCTTCATCTACTAGATCTTCCTGTTCAGGCAAAATGGGGGACAGCCGAAGACTGAGATTACTGGCATTGGATCCTGTACGGGGTCGGAAGCTAGTCCATACATCAGATTCCTCAGCACTTTGTGAGGAGGGACTTCCAGGCCACTTCGGTGGCTGTGAACCAGGGCTGCCAACAGAAGGTTCCCCTGGACCTGCTGCTTTCTTCTTGGCTACCTTGCTCCTCACTTTGGCTAATTTGCTACTATTGTCCATGGAGGCTGCTCTTCGACGGGGAGCTTTTCCACTCTTTCCTCCCTCTGGGTTCAACATCCACCAGGAACTCTTTCCGGTGGCTTCATTGTGAACTTTAATAAACTTACTGTGCAGTGACAGATTGTGACGGATAGAATTCTGTGGAGATACAAAAAAAAACAAAGCTATAACACGTTATTACAGTTTCCACATAAGCTAATTTGATTGTATAATATCTTTGTCGTACACAAGCTTTGATTTTGTCTGTATGAAGTTATAAATACAAAATGTCAACAACAAATTTTTTTTTTTTTTTGCAACTTGTAGAAGCAGTATATCTTGTGTGCTGCAATGTGAATTATTTTGCATTATGAGAATGCATTCTAGGAGTGTAAAGCAGCTGTAAGCTGCCAAAGTTTTAAAGTGTGTGTTTTTTTTTCAGTGATAATTTTCCTCACTGCATATGTGGTCTACTTGCTAACAAGCAACAAAGATATGAACTGTATTTGTAAAACATGTATTATTGCCATGTTCTGATATCAGAAGCTGCCAGATACACATTACAGCTGTTTCAGACATGTAACTAAAACTGCAGTTTAGAGCACTGCTTTGATCAAAAGCTTTTCCGGACAACCATACAACTCCAGCCACAGGCTGTGGGGAAATAAAGTTGGCAATATATCCCCTGATTTCCAGTTTAACTGATTTCAACAAATTTGGCGGGAGCAATTTTGGGTCTGGAGTCAGATTCGCCAAAAATGTACCGACTCCGACTGCTAATAACTTTATTTATTGATACAAGCAGTGAATATAATCAAATCAGATTTAAAAGCTTCTATGAAGGAGGATTTGGCAGAAGAAATTATGTTTCTATACTTAAGTTCATTTTGGATTGTATTTAACAGCTATATACCAGGTTCAATTAATATGTAAGTTGTTTTAGGTTTTCCAATTGTTTTTTGGTTGGTGTAGTTTAACTTTGATTTTGTTTTAGAATTACCAAAGGATATGGTTTGGATTTTTGAGCTTTGACGGTGATAAAATTCCTTGTATGTCGTGTACCTGTATTAATAGATAGGGTGCATCAGCAAAAGAGCTAGAGAAGAGGAACTGCACTTCTCTGCACAGCTCCCTACCTCCTCACCAGCTGTTAGTTTTACACAAACTGATGAAGAGTGCGAGAACTGCTCAGAAAAGTGTGGGAAGAGAGAACCTGCACTAGTCATTTAAGCCAGTTCAGCTGTGAAGATGTGCTGCTGCAAATAATGATAGCTCCCAATAAAAATGACAAGGATATTAGCCCCCCTACAGATCCATGCCCTTTACAAAAGCCATCATATACCTTTAAATGATCACATAATTATTGTGACTTAGAATACCTTACAACTTAATACAGGCTCTACATTATCCCATAAATCTTGAATTGCAAAATAATCATAAAAATCCAAACATTTCAAGCTCACATTAAAAAGACAGAAATTAGGTGTCATGGTTTAGAAGTATTTATTTTTCCCCATGTGGTCCAACAATCAGACAGGCCCCCCACAACTCAACACAAGACATCATCATTACTGCTATAGTATTTACAACCAAATCTTATCCTATTTGGCCTTCGAATTAGCACCCACTTCAACTGATCTGAGCACCCCTAGTGTGTGCCAACCTAGTTATTTGGGATTTTTCTCATCATAGAGAAAAAAGATGCTATTTATCAGGGATGCAATAAATCCAGGATTTGGTTCGGGATTCAGCAATTTTTAGCAGGATTCGGCAAATCCTTCTGCCCGGCCGAAGCGAATTCGAATCCTTTTGGGTTTTATTAATGTTTACATGATTTTTTCAGTAGACTTTAGGCACCATGCCAAATTACTGAATGACCCCTTATCTAGAAAACTACAGGTCCCCAGCATTGTGGGCAAAAGGTCCCATATCTGTACTATGTTGCATATTCAGGTGGTAAAGCAGGTGGCGCATCCCTATATCGCCCTGGTGTCATGTCTTTTTGACCGTGGGCTATTGTGGGCAGTATACTGTTTGTTCACTCTAATAGTAGACATAATCAGATATACCAATTTATTTTTAATATGTGGATGGACTTGTTAATGAGGACATTATGGCAGGATTGGGCTGGTACATTAAAGGACAATGAAAGCCTAATAAACATTTAAGCTCACTGGACAGGCACAGCGCCATTTGTTCTGCAGTGCTATTGAATATGCTTCATTTACATCCATTTAGCGGCTTAAACATAGCATGCGTGTTTGGTAGTATCAGGAAGCAGTGCATGCGTATAAATTAAAGGGGACCCGTCACCCAAAAAAATTATTCCAAATCCTATTTTATCAGATTAGTAAAGGAAAATGAACGTTAATTACACTATATAAATTATTTGAATCTTGTTTCCTTCAGTCTGGGATTTCAAAATTATAGCAAGCAGGCAGCAGCCATTTTGTGGACACTGTTATTAAGACAAGCCTTGCATCATCTCAGAATTTTGTTTGTGCACCAGAATGGGGGACCCGATGTCCATCCCCATGCCCTGGCCACACAGTTATATGGTAAAGAGAACTGGGGAAATGTGTGAGGAGCAGTGACATCTAAGAAGTGCTAAATTGAAAGTGAAAGTAATTGTCTGCCCCGCCTCTATGCCACGGGCATAGAGGAGGGGCAGACAATATTTGATTGACAGCTGAGATTTTTAAATGAGCTTACAACAGCTATGAATGCTTAGATAAAAAATAGAAATTGGATTTCATGTTTAATTTGAAAAGGACTTTTATTATACAGATTTTTGTGTCTGAGTGACAGGTCCACTTTAAGATCGTGAGCGAGCTTTTAACTGTGAACAGTAGCGTTTGCAAACCAGGACTCCTGCTAAACCTGCCCCCTCTTCACCACGCACCAATAGCAAAAGAGTTTTATGGATGCTATGGTGACTCGGGCTGAAAGCCGGAGGATGTCCGTGTGCCTGCTCTTTCTGCATCCTCTCCTGCAAGGGTCAGCGGACTGAGAAATATGCCCAGAAAACAAACAAAAATGGCGCCTGCAATGGAGCATTCTAAGATTCAATTAGGAGATAGGATTAAGAAGTAGTGTGAAAAAAAAGAGAGATTAGGTACAGTAAGGGGGACACAATAACATGTCTAAAAGTTCATGCAAAGGCTTTCCTTGTCCTTTAAATTATCTGCAATGTGTTGTGTTCATGTTGCGATTACACTGCGGTAGCTATTGACTGCAATAGCTGTATTATATGGCCCCTATATGTTCAGTTTATGGATGCCAATATGGTGAAATAATACTTTACCTTCTTGTGTACCCTAGTGGATGGGAAACTGCATAACCCTTGTATTTATCTAAGTGGAAATTATACTAAGCTAAGTCTTTAAAGGAGAATTCAACCCTACACCTACACCCCACCCCACATAGACTCCCCTCTCCGCGCAGAACTGCCCCTAAATTTTTTACTTACCCCTCGGTGCAGATTCAGGTATCGGAGTTCCACGAAGCCATCTTCCAGGTCTTCGTGATGCTGAGACGGAGACAGGCGCATGTGCAGTTGGAGCAATTTACCGGTTTGCAACAACTGCGCATGCGCCGAAATGGACTGAAATTGCCAAAGCGCCGTAAGAAGACACGAAGACCCGGAAGATGGCTGCAGTGAACTCAGATGCCTGAATCTGCGCCAAAGGGTAAGTAAAAAGTTAGGGGCAATTCCACGAAGCCATCTTCCAGGTCTTCGTGATGCTGAGACGGAGACAGGCGCATGTGCAGTTGGAGCAATTTACCGGTTTGCAACAACTGCGCATGCGCCGAAATGGACTGAAATTGCCAAAGCGCCGTAAGAAGACACGAAGACCCGGAAGATGGCTGCAGTGAACTCAGATGCCTGAATCTGCGCCAAAGGGTAAGTAAAAAGTTAGGGGCAATTCCCCTGGGGGGGACGAGAGGAGGGTCTATGTGGGGTGGGGAGTACGGGTTTTTTTGCTAAAGGGTTGAATTCTCCTTTAAAAGCGCTCTAGACTCCTACACCAAATAACTGGAACAATAAAAGTACCTCCACCAATAATGAACCCAAGGTTGAACACTAGTGTGGCAAAAACTAGAGCTGTAGTAAACTACAATTTCCGGGTGCAGCCGTCACTCACTGGATGTGGAGAGTGGTCGTTTGTCTCAGCCTGAAGGTCATATATTTTTTTTTACAAACATTTTCTACAAACATTTCACGATCATCCACAGTTAGCATGACACAAACTGACAAAAATACAATTCTATTGGGTTTATTTAAAGGGATACTGTCATGGGAAAAAAATCTTTTTTTCAAAATGAATCAATTAATAGTGCTGCTCCAGCAGAATTCTGCACTGAAATCCATTTCTCAAAAGAGCAAACAGATTTTTTTATATTCAATTTTGAAATCTGACATGGGGCTAGACATTTGTCAATTTCCCAGCTGCCCCTGGTCATGTGACTTGTGCCTGCACTTTAGGAGAGAAATGCTTTCTGGCAGGCTGCTGTTTTTCCTTTTCAATGTAACTGAATGTGTCTCAGTGGGACATGGGTTTTTACTATTGAGTTCTGTTCTTAGATCTACCAGGCAGCTGTTATCTTGTGTTAGGGAGCTGTTATCTGTCTACCTTTCCATTGTTCTTTTGTTTGGCTGCTGAGGGGGAAAAGGGAGGGGTTCATATCACTCCAACTTGCAGTACAGCAGTAAAGAGTGATTGAAGTTTATCAGAGCACAAGTCACATGACTTGGGGCAGCTGGGAAATTGACAATATGTCTAGCCCCATGTCAGATTTCAAAATTGAATATAAAAAAATCTATTTGCTCTTTTGAGAAATGGATTTCAGTGCAAAATTCTGCTGGAGCAGCACTATTAACTGATTCATTTTGAAAAAATGTTTTTTTCCCATGACAGTATCCCTTTAATGTTTACATTTTTTTTAGTAGACTTAAGGTATGGAGATCTAAATTACTGAAAGATCCCTTATTTAGAAAAACCCATGTTTCAAGCACTCCAGATAATAGATGGCATAACTGCACTGGATTGAATAAACAGCTTCAAATCCTGTATCCAGAAAAGCCCAGGTGCCAGGAATACCAAGTACAGGTATAGGACCTGTTAATCAGAATGTTATCCAGGGACCCAGTGATTTCCGGATAACAGATCCTTTACGTAATTTGGATCTTCATACCTTAAGTCTACTAGAAAATCATTAAAACATTAAACACATCTAATAGGCTGGTATTACTTTCAATAAGGATTTTAGATTTTCATTTGGATCAAGTACAAGCTTCTGTTTTATTATTTCAGAGAAAAAGAAAATCATTTTTAAAAATTTGATTATAATAGAGTCTATGGGAGATGGCCTTCCCGTAATTTGGAGCTTTCTTGATAACTGGTTTCCATATAACGAATCCCATACCTGTAATAGACCCACACCTGTATTTGCACATTTTCTGTACAGTTAAAAAGGCACATTATCGTTTGGAAAAAAAAGAAATTAAAATAACTGATTTAAAAAAGTGCACAGACACACATACATGAACAGAATCCAATATATACTAAAAACCAACTTTAACCAGGGCTCTGTGCCAAATTCCAAAAGCACTAAAAAATGACATTGCAAGCTATACCCAACATGTAGAAAAGAACAGAGATACCACTATAATTGCTTCAATCATTGTCACAACTCCACGTAAAGGAAAGGGCTAAAATAAAAAGTAATACAGGTATGGGGCCTGTTATCCTGAAAGCTTCGGACCAGCGGTTTTCGGATAGCAGATCTTTCGGTAATTTGGATCTCCGTACCTTAAGTCTACTAGAAAATTTTATAAACATTAAATAAACCCAAAAGAACTTTTTATACATGTTCAGTGGTTATAAAAAAAGCAATAACATGTTTTTACAAACTGTATTAAACATCCCATCTCCTAAACAACATTGAGTTGACTGAGCAACAATAAGAAACCTAGATTGCAGATATTAGATATGTATAGCATCAATCACATTGTACCTACGATTTTGATGTAAGGGAAATGTATGCAATATTGTAAAAATTAAACTTTATCATTATGCAAAAGGCAAAATCGTGTATGCATATTGCTCAAATAAAAATTAATTATTTTTGGAAAAAAAAAAAAAACAGGCTGGTTTTGCCTCCAATAAGGATTAATTATATCTTAGTGCAGGTAAAGGATCCGTTATCCGGAAACCCGCTATCCAGAAAGTTCTGAATTAAGGAAAGGCGGTCTTCCATAGACTCCATTTTATCCAATAATCCAAATTTTTAAAAATTATTTGTTTTTTCTCTGTAATCATAAAACAGTACCTTGTATATGATCCCAACTAAAATATGATTAATTTAAAGCAAAACCTGCCTATTGGGTTTATTTAATGTTTACATGATTTTCTAGTAGACTTAAGGTATGAAGGTATGAAGATCCAAATTACGGAAAGATCCGTTATCTGGAAAGTCTCAGGTCCCGAGCATTCTGGATAACAGGTCCCATACCTGTACAAGGTAATGTTTTATCATTAAAGAGAAAAGTGAAATAGCTTTTAAAAATTTGAATTATTTGGATAAAATGGAGTCTATGGGAGATGGTCTTCCTGTAATTCAGAGCTTTCTGGATAACAGAATAGGTTATGGTATGGGATGTATTATCTAGAATTAGGGATGCACTGCACCGAATCCAGGATTCGGTTCGGGATTCTGCCTTTTTAAGCAGGATTCGGATTTGCCTGAATCCTTCTGCCTGTTCGAACCGAATCCGAATGCTAATTTGCATAAGTAAATTAGGGGTGGGGAGAGAAAACAGGTGACTTTTTGTCACAAAACAAGGAAGTAAAAAATGTTTTCCCCTTCCAACCCCTAATTTGCATATGCAAATGAGGGATCGGATTCGGTGTTGCCGAATCTTTCGCAAAGGAGGTTCGGCCGAATCCAAAAAAGTGGATTCGGTGCATCCCTATCTAGAATGCTTGGGACCGGGGATTCCACATATTGGATCTTTCTGCAATTTGGAACTTTATTACTTAAGGTTTCTAAATAATTTAAATATAATAAAGAAACCAAATACTGTAGGATTGTTTTGCCACTAACATGGATTTATGCAGCTTAGTTACCATCAAGTACAAGATAGGGTCTTACTATTACAGCGAGTAGTTCAATCATTAAGAATAAAATAAGAATTGTATTAAATAGGGCACTATGGGAAGCAGCACTGACATGTTTCTGAGCTTTCCAGGTACTATATAGATCACATATTTGTTTAAGGCTGTTAAAGAACACACACAATGTGATAGTGTAGTCATTAAGATTAGGGACATGCTGTACAAATCCACGCTGGATATATGTGGAGCTAACCCTTGAACCATTAATCATTACACTGCGATTATGCTGCACTGTGGCTCTAAACATAGCCGCTCGTATCTGGAATGTACAGAATAAAGTGCACAAATAAAACACACTACAGGAAAGTTAACTGGGTACTTACAGTGACAAAGCCAACCCACCATATGGTCCCATGTCGCTAATCTTGGCTGAGACAGTCTACATACTTAACCACATGACACACGTTAAGCACCAAACACAACAAGAGCACGCACGCATTTATTTCTACAGAAACCGGCTGCTGGGGCAATATCTAATTAAAGGGGTGGTTCACCTTCAGGTTAACTTTTACTATGTTATAGAATGCCCAATTGTAAGCAACTTTTCAATTGGTCTTCATTATTTATAGTTTATTAATTAATTGCCTTCTTCTCCTGACTATTCCTAGCTTCCAAAAGGGGGGGTCGTTGACCCAGTCTAAAAACAAATGCTCTGTAAAGCTACAAATTTATTGATTTTGCTACTTTGCATTACTACTCTTTCTGTTCCGATCCTCCTCTATGAACATTTCACATTCTCGTTCAAATCAATGCATGGTTGCTAGGGTAGGTTTAAACCCTAGCAACCAGATTGCCGACATTGCAAACTGGAATGCTGCTGAATAAAAAGCTAAATAACTCAAAAACCACAAATAAAAAAAATTAAATCCAACTGCAAATTGTCTCAGAATATCACTCTCTACGTAGTAAAAGTTAACCCAAAGGTGAACAACCCCTGTAAAGGGATACCGTCATGGGAAAACATGTTTTTTTCAAAACGCATCAGTTAATAGTGCTACTCAAGCAGAATTCTGCACTGAAATCCAATTCTCACAAGAGCAAACTGTTGTTTTATATTTCATTTTGAAATCTGACATGGGGCTAGACATATTGTCAGTTTCCCAGCTGCCCCAGTCATGTGACATGTGCCTGCACTTTAGGATGGAACTACTTTCTGGCAAGCTGTTATTTCTCCTACTTAATGTAACTGTATCAGTCTCAGTGGGACTTGGCTTTTACTATTGAGTGTTGTTCTTATATCTACCAGGCAGCTGTTATCTTGTGTTAGGGAGCTGTTATCTGGTTACCTTCCCATTGTTCTGTTGTTAGGCTACTGGGGGGGCAGGAAGGTGGGTGATATCACTCCAACTTGCAGTACAGCAGTAAAGAGTGACTAAAGTTAATGAGAGCACAAGTCACATGACTGGGGACAGCTGGGAAACTGACAATATGTCTAGCCCCATATCAGATTTCAAAATTGAATATAAAAATATCCGTCTGCTCTTTTGAGAAATGGATTTCAGTGCAGAATTCTACTGGAGGAGCACTATTAACTGATGTGTTTTTTTTAAAAAAAAAAAAAAAAAAAAACAACATGTTTTCCCATGACAGTATCCCTTTAAGCTTAACTTGTATGTTAAAAGTAGACAAGGCTTTTGTTTATCAGTTGTAGCAAGACTGCTGCCTTTTGCAGATCTAACCCAGGAATAATTATCTTGCGGCTCCACCACGTGCAACAAAACAGTGCTGATGCCATTACCTTCCAGCCAGCAGAGCTGTTACTGTCGCCCTTGTCTTTGAAGTAGGGGATAGATTTGACCATCCAGTCATAAATCTGAGACAGGGTGAGCCGCTTTTCAGGGGAGCTCTCTATCGCTTGGCTGATCAGTTCTGCATAAGACTGGTTCCCCCAAGCATTTCTCCTTGATCCCCCTTTCCTTGGCGTTACCCCACCACCACCTCCTCCAACTCCAACAGGCCCATCCGCTAAGGAGCCGTCTTCCCCTTCTGTGGGCAGCAAGGGGGGAACATCTGGAGTGTCTGTTCTACTTTCCTCGCTGGAAACTGTAGGAGGGACAACAGAGAGTTCAGGTCTGGGAAGGGGCCACGTGCAAGATCTGGGCCGAGCTTGAGGCTGGAAATCGGGATCAATTTCCACGGGGACAGGTTCAGTTCCTTCCATGGCTGGGACTGCTGGTGCCTGCCCGGGGTTCCCTGTTTTCCTTCTGGGTGACGTCAGTCCGCTTTCTTCCCGGTAGTGTATTTGCACCCGCAGAGGTGCTGCTGGGATAGATTTGCACCCGCTGCTGTCTATGAAGGAAACCTCATACCTGTTGCTAATTTGGGTTTTATCTCATATACGAGTCCCGGTACCGGTCCGGTACGCTAAATGACACTTTTCCTTTTGTTTTGGACGCCACAAAACTTCTCGCTGACGTCTCTGTTTACTTGCTGCTCTGGGGAGTGAAGAGCGCAAGCGCCGCGTGACGTAACCAGGGCCGCAGCCATTCAACACGCGGTGCAGGGCGGGAGTAAGAGTGCCGGACCAAACCAGCTGCGCCGCTTGGGGGGAAATCGGGGACTACAAGTTCCATCAGGCGTGTCCCGTGAGGCCGCGCGGCTGGGCTGGATTTCCCATTTACTAGTTATATAATGGTAGCTGCTAGTTCCGCTCCTCGGAAAAGACCTGACGTCACGGCCATGTGATCCTACCATGTGACCGCGCCACCTATTAGTTAGCGGCAAATGTAAACATGGGAAAGCGGTAATGGTTTTTAGTGGCCACTACTGACTCTTGTCAGGACCTGCAACTTAAACCTCGGGCTTGCCTACTTCTATTGTAGGTTTTGTACAGGTTGAAACTTCCACCTGGGGTTTAAACCAGTTCATTGTGTTGCTGGATGTTTGTAAGGGGTGGGCCTCTGAGTTTCTGTGGGCTATGGGGGAGTCACTGGGCCTCTGAATTTTGGTGGGCTATGGGGGGGAGACACTGTGCCTCAATATTTGTGGGCTATGAGGGGAGTCACTGGGCCTCTGAATTTTTGGGGGCTACAGGGTGAGACACTGGGCCTCTGAATTTTGGTGGGCTATGGGGGGGGGGACACTGTGCCTCTGAATATTTGTGGGCTATGAGGGGAGTCACTGGGCCTCTGGATTTTTGTTGGCTACAAGTGGAGTCACTGTGCCTCTGAATTTTGGTGGGCTATGGGGGGGAGACACTGGGCCTCTGAATTTTTGTGGGCTATGAGGGGAGTCACTGGGCCTCTGAATTTTTGTGGGCTACAGGGGCAGTCACTGTGCCTCTGAATTTTGGTGGGCTATGAGGGGAGTCACTGTGCCTCTGAATTTTGGTGGGCTATGAGGGGAGTCACTGGGCCTCTGAATTTTGGTGGGCTATGGGGGGGAGACACTGGGCCTCTGAATTTTTGTGGGCTATGAGGGGAGTCACTGTGCCTCTGGATTTTTGTTGGCTACAGGTGGAGTCACTGTGCCTCTGAATTTTGGTGGGCTATGGGGGGAGTCACTGGGCCTCTGCATTTTGGTGGGCTATGGGGGGGAGACACTGGGCCTCTGAATTTTTGTGGGCTATGAGGGGAGTCATTGTGCCTCTGGATTTTTGTTGGCTACAGGTGGAGTCACTGGGCCTCTGAATTTTGGTGGGCTATGGGGGGGGGAGACACTGGGCCTCTGAATTTTTGTGGACTATGAGGGGAGTCACTGTGCCTCTGGATTTTTGTTGGCTACAGGTGGAGTCACTGTGCCTCTGAATTTTGGTGGCCTAGGGGGGGAGACACTGGGCCTCTGAATTTTTGTGGGCTACGGGGGAGTCACTGTGCCTCTGAATTTTTGTGGGCTACGGGGGGAGTCACTGGGTCTCTGAATTTTTGTGGGCTACGAGGGGAGTCACTGTGCCTCTGAATTTTTGTGGGCTATGGGGGGAGACACTGGGCCTCTGAATTTCTGTGGGGGGATCACTGTGCCTCTGAATTTCTCTGTTTTTTTTTCTGATCATAATCTCACCATCTGTACAACTGGAAAACTGGCCACTAGATGGCGCGATTGTTAAATTTATTATTTAAATAGCTTTTGAAACAAACAAAATATTATAAACTCCCCTGCATTTGATCAAGGACCTTACTTCATGAAATATATATGGTGCAAGATTGGAAATCTTTAAGGCATGTTTACATTATAAATTCCCCGTTGTTTCAGGATTGCTGTACTGTAACGGTTGTGATGCCATTTGTCCTGCTTGGTTCCCTGCCAGAGTAGAGCCCAGTACAATTGAGCACAGATTCACTTGGCATTGTAACACTGCATATTCCCCCATGGGATTATTCAATGATAGAGCAAAGTTATATTTATTCATTCCGGGAACATGTAAGGACTTTTTAGTATTGCTTGCAGGGGGACAGGGCTTTTTTCCTCTTTACCTATATACACTGATGTCGTATATGTAATTACATCTATGTTATCATTTTGTCTCTGCATTGGCAGCATCCTACTCAGTCAGGTTTTTACCTATTCCAGAATCTGTAGAAAACAATACCCTGTTCTTGTTCCCAGTAATGGAAAAGTGAGACTGTTTGCTGTCAGGAAATTTTGTAGTTACAATTTTTCACTGATCAGTAAAGAAAAGTGTATTTATTATTTTACTACTGCCAGTTACATCATGGTAGCCATTTGTAACCTCTCTATTTAACTCAGGCAAGGTTTTGTTGAGACATTGGGCATTACAAGAATAAATCCTTGGTATTCATTTACATTCCATTTAGGTGACAATGACATAGATACAAAGTGCATAGTGATGAGAGAGATTTGAATGTGGGTTTAGTACATGAATAATAAACCTTGCTTTATGTTTGCACTAGACATTTGTGGGTAACCAGAATTTCCAGGTATATTTCTGCCGAGGGAATCCGTCCATTTGTGTATACCTTTCTAGTGCACATTGGCTATCTATATTGACACAATATATACACAAATTGCAGCACTCCAATTTTGGCATTAAAACCACTTTTATTTCAACAATAGCATAGCGATGTTTTGGATACAACAGATCCTTTTTCAAGCTTGAATTCGTGTATATATTGAATGGAGGAAGGTGAACATATTTTGTTGCGTGCACCCAAGAAAGCCAAAAGACTATTTAGCATATAGAGTGCTGGATAACTGCTGTGAAAGGCTTATCTATATTGACACACCAGGCTTCAGTTTAATAAAATATGCCTGTGGGCTAGAAAGGGGCTTTGGAGAGAACGTTTACTTTGTCTGCTGGAGGGAGCTGTTGGTAAGGCATAGTGTTTAACAGACATAGTTTGGCGCAGGGTCGATCCCGTTCTACCGGTAGACTGCGACCGTCCATAGAGGAGGGGACGTAGAACACTAATAGCGTAGACCGCATACCTCCCAACTGTCCCATGACCCAATTTTTGGTGCCTGTCCCACTGTCCCAAATAGTTGTAGAGATGTCCCGCAGTGTCCTGGTCATCTTTGCTTATTTACTGTTTTTTTTCCGGAGATCTTCTGGTCTTCCGCTCTTTCCGGCACTTCAGGTTAGCGCAACGCTATCCAAAGTGTTCAAGTGTTTTCTGACCCCAGATCTGGTGTGATGGTTTACACTTTGAAGTAGTCAGTGAGACAGAAGATCGGATGCCACTGTGCTTGTGCTGTCCTGGCTTCTGCTGCTGTAGTGTAGGCTTGGGTGAACAAACGCTGCTGCTGGCTGCAAAACTTCTCTGCTAGACAACTGAACTCTGCACTTGTTCTCTACTTGGTGTGTGACACCCCTAAAGCTGCCTTTAGGTGCTTTTATAGAAAGTATGGCACCGTGTGACACTAAATGCCAGTTAGCTAGCTGTATGGAGCGTGTATAGCAAATTAACTGTGTGAAAACTTTTCAAGAATGCTTTTTCTAGAACTTATATTTGTAAATGTGCCAACCTAGACTGAAATCTGCCTATGCCGGCCACACTGAGAATCATTCATGACTTTGATAAGTAGTAGACAGACTGATGTACAGCACTTTGAGAACAAACTTTCTTCAAGCAAAGCACGGAAAGTATAATTGTAAACAGGGGTAGGTTAGTAATATAAATTAATAAGGATTATATTGATTCCTTTCCTCTTAAGTTCCCTTTTGGAATTAAATTAGATTAGTTAAATTTAATTAAATTAAACAGTTCAATTATATTAGTTAGATCTGAGTGACCATCCAGAATGGTGTATATTTGGTGATCAGTACGGACACTCCTGATGAGACGGGAGAACATGTATTGTAGTAACACAAGCCCACCCAAGGGCACTTGAGCACAACACCTAATTTCCTTGTAGGTGGGTCTTGTGCAATAAATATAGTTTTGGTACTGGATTTTTTATCATATCCAGAACTTTTGACATTGTCATTTAACACTGCACGTTCCATGTAACCGTTTTGTACACATCGCTTACGTAGGGTATAATAGTGCATCAGGTTCTCTCTTAACCATGTCTGACACTTACCTGACTCTTATAAGGAGACCGCTCATGCTTAAAAATTTTGCCACTTTGGTAAGAAACCCAAACCACCATTCTTTCCTTGTCCCAAAGACTTTCTTTTCTAGAGTACATGGGTAAAGGTATGAGCTGGGCTCCGAGTGAGTTTAACCTTTTTTTTTCTTTTTGGGCTACAGCAATCAGACTGCTTATAGGCATAACCCTTTTGCAGGAGGGCATGTCTGAGAACACTTACCTGACTCTTACAAGGAGACAGCTCATACTTGTTCTATCATTTGGGACCCTGTTGGACACTGGATCACACCTTTTTGATTAGCCAGGCCCTATTTTCTATATAGACTCCAGTGGGCTGCAGCTCTACTACATGTGCAACACAGTTTTTGTCATCATGTGCCAGTCCAACAACAAGGAAGATGGGGGTGTCACTTTTTTATGCTTAGGGAACATCCCTCAAAATGCAGTTCTGAGTAACAGATCATTGTAAAAATCAGGGACATTTCTAAATATATGTAAGTGTATGGGCTGCATTGATTGCAAACATATTCTATTTAAAAATAATCAGTGCAGCCTGTATAGCTATAAGA
The DNA here is from genome assembly GCF_017654675.1 of Xenopus laevis. NCBI lineage: Eukaryota > Metazoa > Chordata > Amphibia > Anura > Pipidae > Xenopus > Xenopus laevis. Next base: position 35,304,948 of record NC_054385.1, read on the forward strand.
TTTCCTGAGATTTCACATTATATAAAAACAGTAGAGTTCCAGTCCTACAGTAAATTACTGCTTTGGTTTTTCCAGCTCAGCTGATAGAAGTAAATGCTTGTGGTGATGACTGGTCCCAAAGCTGCCCTGAGGTGGCTTTCACTATGCTGCCCCCTCACCCTTTTTGTGTTACATTTACAGAACTTATCTGCTAATGTTCTGTTTCCCCAAGAAAGATGGCTGCATAGTAACCCTACACGGACAGTTATGAACTTTGTACACACAGGCATCTTCTTATCAGCCCAATGAATAGTATGTTGTGCATTTTATCCTTCACTGATTTCGTCTCAGGGTTTGAGAGCAAGGGAAGATGAGCCATTTTGCTCATGTGAATTATTTCCTAACATGTGGTACCTGATAAGCCAGACTATGAAGGGAAAATTAGTTTTGTTCCTCAAATATGGCTACTGGATTTCTTAATATCCCTTTGCACTGATTTTTTTTTTTTTCTTCCTTTTTAATAGAATTTCTCTTACTTCATCATCATTTATTTATATAGCGCTGTCAAGATACGCAATGCTTTATACTTGTGAATGTTGAAGTGTCCGTATTCTATTAAACTCTGGTTTTGGGTTTATATTATTAACAATTTTTTTCTTTCCCTCTAGCTTTGTGATGTGTTTTCCAGCGGGTGCACTTGGTGTACATGACATGATGGGGAATAGTGTTAAGAATAACCATTATACACAGAATCTCCAGTCTATTAGCCCAGGGTGAGTACGTTTGTTGGAGAAGCCATTCCCGCAGAAGGACTGTGTTTCTTACCCACAGGTACTGAACCTTTCCGTGTATCTTTATTGCAGATTTGATTCATCCTCTCACTCCCTCTATATGTTACCACTGCCAAATGAGACAATTACCCAGAATAAAAACACACACACAGTGGCTTTGTTGTTAATCTGTGAAGTCACAGTTTTATTAGTAATAGAAATTTAGCTTTTTGATCCTGAGGAAGGCAAAAACCCTTTTCAAAAGCATGGTTCGATCTGCTTCACTTCAGGGAAAAATTCCTTCCTGACTCCTTAACGGCAATCGGATTTGCTCCCAGGATCAATGTGCCATATTGAATCAAGGGAAGCAGGGTGAGGGAAACAGAATGGAATATGGCACCATACACAGGAGCGCCATTAAGCTGCTAGGTGGATACTGCATTCCACTTCATTCCATGGGACCTCAGGCAACCTGCAGACCCGGCTTCTACAGTCTGAGTGATGGCGTGAAAAGGAATGCAGGATCTACAGAGTGGCTTAAAGGTGCACCAGTGTATAAAACCATATTTTGGGAGAAAGAGAAGGCATCACTGGTGGAAATACAGCAAAAGCAATGGAAATTAAAAGCAATATGGAGGCAGACACAGGAGTGCCTTAAGCTGCTAGGTGAATACTGCATTCCACTTCATTCCATGGAACCTCAGGCAGCCTGCAGACCCGGCTTCTACAGTCTGAGGGATGGCGTGAAAAGGAATGCAGGATCTACAGAGTGGCTTAAAGGTGCACCAGTGTATAAAAGCATACTTTGGGAGAAAAAGACACTGCTTGGGGTAAATGCAGTAAAAACAAGGGAAATAGAAAGCAACATGGAGGCATACACAGGAGCGCCTTAAGCTGCTAGGTGAATACTGTATTCCTCTTCATTCCATTGGACCTCAGGCAGCCTGCAGACCCGGCTTCTACAGTATGAGGGATGGAGTGAAAAGGAATGTAGGATCTACAGAGTGGCTTGAAGGTGCACCAGAGTATAAAACCATATTTTAAGAGAAGGCATAACTGGTGGAAATACAGCAAAAGCAAGGAAAATTAAAAGCAATATGGATGCAGACACAGGACCGCCTTGAGCTGCTAGGTGAATACTGCTTTCCACTTTATTCCATGGGACCCCAGGCAGCCTTCAGACCCGGCTTCTACTGTCTTAGGAATGCATTGAAAAGGAATGCAGCATTTACAGAGTGGCTTAAAGGTGCAACTGTGTATAAAACATATTTTGGGAAAAAAAGAAGACACCGCTGGGGGAAATACAGTTAAAACAAGGGGTATAAAAAGCAATAATGCAAGCATACACAGGAGTGCCTTAAGCTGCTAGGTGAATACTGCATTCCTCTTCATTCCATTTTGACCCCAGGCAGCCTGCAGACCCGGCTTCTACATTCAGAGGGATGGAGTGAAAAGGAATGCAGGATTTACATAGTGGCTTAAAGGTTTTCCTGGTTATGATGCCATATTTTGGTAGAAAGTGGAGTTACCTCTAATGAACTGCATTTAGTATAGGTGGGGCACTGCTGATGATATTGCAGTGGAGTAAAAAAGAGGCACTGCTGGTTAGGGAAACAGAAAAGATATGGCTGCATACACATAAGCACCGTAAGACTGCTTGGTAATAGCTGCATTCCATTAGATCCCAGGCAGCTTACAGATCCCGGCTTCTGCAGGCCGATGGATGGAATGAAAAGGAATGCATTATCTACTGAGTGACTTAAGGTTGCTTCTGTTTATGATGCCATATTTTGGTTGATGGAGGAAGTACCACAGGAGGATCTGCAATGCCAGGGGAGGCACTGTTGGAGGAACTGTGGTGGGTGGCAGGAGACACACTGCTGGTAGTATTGCAGTGTAATAAGAGGAGGTCCTGCTGGTATAATTAGAGTAGAAGGAAGGGCATACATTGCTGATGAAATTTGAGGCATCACTGTTGTAATTATGGTGGATAGAAGGAGATGCATTGTTACTGAAACTGCAGTAGCATAAATGGAAGGAAGGCAATAGTGATGGAAACATAAGGGATAGAGAAGAAGGCACTGGTGGAATTGGATTATTCTTACTTGAAAACACAATTGATGGAGCTGTCGGTTGGTGCAGCCTGTAAAAGCAAAATAAAATAACTTCAAACTCAATGCACATTTTTCTCATTTTAACTAGTGGTATTCTTGTAGAAACCATATAACACTTATTGGCGCATTAATCATAATTTTAGAACTGTTCTACTCAGTGCCCCTTCACCCATAACACAAGGAATTCTAATACAGAATTACAGTCGTCTCGGGAATCAATATTCCCATAGAATCCTCTTCTCCCTGCATATACCCAGTGTACTGTCTTCTCATAACCAGCTCTGCTCTGACCCGTACTCCTGCAACCATAATGCAAGGAATCCTAATGCTAGACATTTCTTCTGATTTGTGCTACTTGTCTTTCTACTCAGGCCTTTTCTTACCCATCATCCCAGTAGGACTTAAAATGCTGAATAGTCAAAGTCCTGAAAGGCTTCGTCGATCTCTCTCGCCATTTCAGCAGGGGGTCCTTTGGGCTGCGTCAGATTCGCCGGCAGGTTGGTATAGGTCTCTTCAAAATATTTCACATCCTCTGGTCCGTCCAGGCTGGGAATAAATGGAGCCATTACCTTCCTCTCAATTATGTCATCCCAGTCCATGTCCTGCAAAGTAACAAATGCTCGTTATTAGAGGTTCTTAAGAAAATTGGACTTTACGGCCATCATTAGAAGCTTAGGATAATATCTAAAGGTATAGCCGAGCAGATCCTAGAATTATTTGGACAATAGAGACAGGGGACTTACATGGAAGAAAGGATGTTCTGCTACATCTGCAGCATCTCCCGGGGTAGAACCCAGTCTCTCCTCTGCATTCTTCTTCAACAGCTACAAGAACAAAAAATAGCATTTACATGTACAAAAGATTTAGGCAAACTCACGAGAATTAGAAAGTGGTCATTATAATAAACATAAGCTTACCTCTGATATAAAGCTTAATGCTCCAGAGTCCATGGATGCGGGATAGCATGGTTCATCCTCCATGATGGAATCATAGATGAAGTCCCTGTCATATCCAGTGAAGGGTCTCTAAAATGGTTTATGGGAATTTATTAGGAGGCCAGGTTTTTTTAATACAGAGTGTTTTATGAGGTTAGATAAATAACAGCAAATATATTTCTTTCTGTGTACTTCCAGCATAACTGGGCATTGGTGCTTTTTGCTTACCATCCCGAGGAGCATTTCGTATACCATGACTCCAAGAGCCCACCAGTCGACGGCTCTTGTATACTCCTCCTCCATCACTACTTCCGGCGCCATATAAGCGGGACTCCCGACCATGGTGTTGGTGCGGTCTCCGTATCCGATGCCTTGATTAAAAAGACAAATTGTAAGTGTTTTTTTGAAGGTGTTTAGGCCAGAGTATGCCCTAAATGAGTCCCCTTTTCTCTGGGTAAATATACAATGCCCTCCTTACCGGTTTTGCCCATTCCAAAATCTGCGATTTTTATGTATCCATCTTGGTCCATTAGGAGATTTCCCGGTTTTAAATCTCTGTTTTGAAACAAAAGTAAGATATTATGACACATTAAAACTGCTGTGATAAGCCAAGCACAACAAATCCTTTCTTCCCTCAGATGTCCAAGTAGTGGCTTTCAACCTGAAGCTGTCCTGCTACTAAATTGCACAAGCTACAAACCCCAGGTTGTACTCACTACTAAAGGTACCTACCCCTTTATTGACGCTTACCTGTGGATGACATCCTTGGTGTGTATGCCTTCAAGACCGAGCATTATACATGCAGCATAGAACCTGCAAAGATAAGGAAAATAGTACATTTGGTCATTATATGCTGCATTCATATAGGAATCTTAATATTTAGTGTAGCATAACAATCTCCCAGTTCTATCATCCTCCCCAAGTCTTCAGTCTCCTGTAACTCTGGGATGTTATGTATAAAAGTAATTTATTCATACTTGGTTGTTGCCAGGTCGAAGTGGCCACTCTTCTGCAGGTGACTTCTTAGGCTGCCTCCTGGCACAAACTCCATGAGAAAGAACAGCAGGTAGTTGGTGTTGAAAGTTGCATATAAATCCACTATGAAGTTGTGTGGATTCACCAATTGCCCGATTTCCTTCTCTGCTAAAATGCTGAAAGATGAAAGAGAAAGTTCAGCATAGTTTAAAATAGTAACAACGGTGAAAGGAGGAGAAGTGAGAAAGAAAAGTATAGAAAAGATTGTGAGACAGAAAGTGCTAAATAAAAGGCCTATCACTCACTCTTCTATTTCTTTGGTGGAGTTTATGTTCTCCTTCTTCAGCACTTTCAGGGCACAGTACATCTTTGCTGGTAGATACTCTACAAGAAGAACCTGAAATAAGAGAGAGTGGATTTAGTGTCATTGTTACCCTATATGTGCAGCTAAATATCCAAGTCCTAATTAAAGACTGAATCAATTACCTTTCCAAAACTTCCCCTGCCTAAAACATTAATCCGCCGATAGTCTCTTGGTGCGAAACTGCTGAACTGTAGCACCCTGAAAGGAAATAAACAGGAAAATATATATGTGTGTGTGTGTGTGTGTGTGTGTGTGTGTGTGTGTGTGTGTGTATATACATACATACATACATACATACATATATATATATATATATATATATATATATATATATATATATATATATATATATATATATATATATATATATATATATATATACATATAATGTCTGTATCAATTTATAGTGTCTTACTGTGTACTTTCAGCCTCCTCTGATGGTGTCTCTTCTTCCTTGCAGCAGTCTGGTTTTGGAATATAATCCTCAGGGCCCTGGGATGTTTCATCTTCATTCGCTGGAACATCGCTATTGGGATTAGTTAATTGAGGTAAAAGATCATTATAATGCAATTGTACAGTTAATAGTAGAAAGCAGGCTAAACTGTGGCCTCATATATAAAATGCCATCTTACTTTTCCTCCTCTCTCTCAGGCTGTTGTAGCACAGGGTTGACAGATTCTGCCTCTTCAGCTGCAGGTAAGTCACTATAAAAATGTATTAAATGTATTTATTAAAATGTTATTGCTCTTTCTTGATGAAAGTATGGGGCAGGGATTTAATCTGGCCTCTGAGAAACTTACCTGTCTGATGGTACCTGTGGCTGTTCTACCTCTGGCACAGGTTCTTCAGCAGAATCATCCTGTTGATGCTGCATCAAATAAGGGAGAAATATGCAATTAATGAATGTGGTAATGAAAAGGGCAATGATTATGTTCAGCCCAAGAAATGAATGACAGTGTAATGTACTCACTTGGGAGGAATCACTGGCGGGTTCTGAAATAACTTGAACCTCAGGCTCAGTGACCTCTGTTGGGAATTCTACACCAATGTCTCCAGCATTCTCTGTTGTCTCCTGTACTGCTTCTGAAAAAAGAAAAAATTTGAGAGATATAAGGATGTGATGTTATGATGACACACAGGTTCCCACATTATGGCAATAGGAAAGAGGTCAGAGACTGTTATATCTTACCCGGAGCATTCTCTTCTTCCCTCCACTGCGCAATCTCCTCATTCAGCTTGTGGAGAGAGGTGTAAAGGTCTTTCACCTTTTTCTCGCTGCTGCTCCTCAGCTCCTTTACCCGGGCTCTAGTCTTCCTGTCCTTGGTGACACAGAACAGCTTTTCCGCCCCTGCTGCTATCCGCATTTCTTTCTGTATGTTAATTAGCAGCTCCTGCTTCATAACTAAAAAATACTTACCCATACTTACCGAGGGCCCCAAAAATTCAAAAGACTGACTGATGTCAACAGTCTATAGAGAATGGAAAAAATTTAGAAAAAAATATTAAGCTCTTGAAATTCTACCAAACTATAATTAGTATTGTACAACTAAACTAAAATTATATTTGTGAAGAACGTCAGAGAAATGTGATAAAAATATTTATTGTAACCTGAGGCAATTCTCTTTGCATTGACAGTTCCCTTTTATTTTATCGGGTATGAAACAGGAGAACAGCTTTATATTTCCATCTGCCTTACCTCAGTATGCCGGTGCCGACATGAGATGCCACACACTTTGGCGCCCATCTTGAAACTCCTGTACAAGAAAAGAAAGGTTGGTATAAGTCACTGCTTTAGTGGCGATAAAGAATACAAATGTGTGTAGCTGCTGGTAAATGACAACCTGAAGACAAGCACCTCTCTATAACCTCATAGCTATACACCTGAGCAGGTAGGGAAATGAAAGCTGATATGGGAAAAGTGCTAATTATGATCATTCTTCTTATCCCTATTTGTTTAAACCGGACTAGTCATAGCAACCAATCATTTCACATCTGCCATTGTTAATGTTAGAAATGTATGTTTAAATGTTATACATTACTGCAATTGGCAATGCATGCCAGTGTATGAGCTCCTCATTGATTAACTTTGGAGTTAGAATGATTAGCATTGCTATTTTAAAAGTATAATGTAAATATGGAACTCCCACTGCCAATAGTGATACCTTACACATGTTATAGAGGGGGGAATGATGTCAATAAAAGGTAGTTAGAATTGTATTGCTTATAATGTCATGATTATGGCTGACTTGACAACAGATCCCATCATGCACCACAGTCATATTAAAGAAGGGATCATCTTTATGCTCCCATAGAAGCCTCTTCTCCCTGCATGTACCCAATGTGCCTGCTTCCCATAAGCAGCTCTGTTCTGATTAACGTCCCTGCACCATAACATAAGACATAGCAAATGGAGTTAATAAAACAGACAGAAAGTAGTTTTTTTACTTGCATAATATTGGATTAGTGGGTTTAATATTGGAAAGTGTCTGTTAAACCTGTTAAAGGTATGCTTACATATCAAGAAAGAATGAGTGATAATAGGAATCCTCTAATTAAAAAACTGTTGTTTTACATCACTTTAGGGCTGTGGAACACGGGGCATTTGTCCCCTAACTAAACCATTGATTTGTGGGCAATCTGGCCTAAACACTAGAAGTACAGAAGCAGAAGGCAGTTTCCAGAGATAATGGTGGATCCCCTCATGTGTTTTACATGCAGAATTCTACAGGTTAGTTAAGAGAGACATTTTTGGGAAATATTAAAAAATACTAGAATCCGTTATTGCACACTTATTGCGAGTGGCGGTGAGTCAAATGAAGAGACATAAAATATCTAATAAAGTTTGCCTTAAGGACCAAGGATTGTGTTAAATAATATGCATCAAGTACAATGAGATAAAATGCTTCTGTGCAATAAATATTTCAGAAACTTTACCATAATTATTAAGTAAAACGACACCATGAAAAAATGACAGATTTTCAGTTAGTAAAAAAGAACTGTGTTTAAATATTCTCTTTTTAATAAAGCCATACAACCCAAACAAATGGGGATTAAGGCACTAGTTTGTTTCTAACAATAGTATTTGTCCCCCCCCAAATGGACACTTACTTAAGGCAAGATTTCGGTACAAAGTGGTGCTATCATTTTCACATTGTGATCTTGTTACTGGGTTCATTATTTATTTTCAGACCATTTACTATTCATCTCCCAATGTTATTTCCAAACTGCTTTGTGGTTGTTATGGTAATTAAGCCCTAGCAACCAAACAGCTATCACTCCAAGTGAGTGATCATACAAAATATCAAGAAATTAGTCAATTTTTAAACTCTTTTGAATTCCCATGTCCCTTTCTGTTTTAATTTTGCCCCTAGATGGCCAGTTAGAAAACTACCCTGGGTAGGTGCACTTAATTTTTTTTTAAAGAAGACGAGCACAGGCCTGGGAAAGAGATGTTATAAACATTATCAATTGGATTTGCAAGAATACCTCTTACCTCAGTTGTTGTTGATGATGATAAAAAAAAAAAAAAAAAAGCAAAAAAAAGCAAAAAAAAAAACAAAACCAAATGCCTGAGATGTTCTTGGCTTTTGGCCAAAATAGAGGGGCCGGCACAAGGCCGGGGTACCCCAGAGGGTCTCCCTCTTTAGATACTGGCTCTCCTTATATCTGATCAGAAAAGAATATTAAAATCTGAACTAAGTAGATGCCAGTATAAAAATAATCCAAAGAGCGCTGGTAATTTGCCAAAAAAGTAGCAATCCGCCCACTGTAGCAATCTGTATAGGGAAGAGAATAAATTGACAAATTAGTTTCAAGAAAAAATGCATTTAACATGTAATATTTCCTATAAAATACAGAGAAAAGCAGAGATCTGCCCATTTTACCCTACACAGGCACTTTATACAATACAGTACCTCACAGCAGCCAATCAGAAATGAGCATTGGTATAGTGAGAATTAATACATAGTACATAAGATCACTGGCCAGGTGCAGATTTCCCAGTGTTCATCTTTGCCTACCCCCTGCTAGGAAGCATTTAAGGAATAGCAATTATTATTCTAATCAATACTGTGCCTACCATGTACCCTGTTGCCCCCCACAGCCGGGACATTTGAAGGGAAAGGGCATGAGACATGAAAGGAAGAAACATTGCTATGTATTCCATTAAATTCATGTTAAGGTTGTTATATCAGAACAGGTTAGATACCTGGGGCAGAAGGGCAAAATTCTAAGGAGTTAATACTGGGCATACAAATATAGTATTTATAGTGAGACACAGGGGTCCCCATATGTTATCTGGGCTCCAATTGGGAAAAAGTTTATATTTCCTATCAGCCCCTGTATAACTGCCAAATCCAGGGTCTGTGTCTCCCAATCAGCACTAAGATTCACGGCTTCTCCAAAGCCCATTTTAGGGGAAAATTCTGTAAAATCAGTAAGAGGAACAACATCCACTAGTCTGGATGGACATCACCCAACTATTTTCCCCCCCTTTTTTTTACTAAAAATAAGGGTTATTGGTCAAAAAATCTCTCACATTTACCACTCTGACCAAACCAACTGTCAAATTGCTAGGGGCAAAGTCACCTCTCATCTCTGTACTAAGATTAAAGGCATCTCCAAATCCCATTTTAGGGGAAAAGTCTCTAAAATCAGTAAGAGAATCAACATCCGCTTGTCTGTCCCCCCAACTATTCCCCCCCCCCATTATTTTACTAAAATAAGGGTTATTGGTCAAGAAATTTCTCACATTTACCACTCCAACCAACCAACGGACCAAACCAACTGTCAAATCCCTATGGGTAAAGTCTCCTCTCATCTCTGCTCTCAAACCATGAGACTTATAAATAAATGTTTTTGTGTGAAAGGAAGAAGCATTGCTATTTATTCCATTAAATTCAGTTACATGTTAAGGCTGGTACATAAGAGCAGGGCAGATACCCAAGGGGCTGTGGTGCAAAACTCTTAAGGAGCTTCTTAATACTGGGCATAAAAATAAGTATTTTATCATGAGGCACAGGGGTCCCCAAGTGCTACCTTCTTATGGGGTTACTGTAGAAAACATGTAAACTTGCTGTCAGCCCTGTATAGCTGCCAAATCCTGAGTCTGTGTCTCCCAACCAGCACAAAGATTAAAGGCGTCTCCAAAGCCCATTTTAGGGGAAAATTTTCTAAATTGACTAAAATCAGTGAGAGGATCAATATCTGTTAGTCTGGGGATGTCACCCAACTATTTCCCCTCTTTTCTGATTAAAATAAGCATTATTTGGCAAAGAATATCTCCCAGAGGGAATATACACTTACCACTCACCACGATGGAAACCAACGGACTGAACCAACTGCCACAGCCCTGGAGTGAAGTCAACTCTGTTCCCTGCTCTTAAAGGGGAAGTGTACCCTGTAAGGAAGGTTCATAAGAGTAAGGTTCATATGGCTTTTTTTTTTTTGCTTAGATGTGCAGTAAATACATAGCTTATTAGGTACACAGAGCATTGCTTTGTATGTGGGGCCTATTGAGTCAGTGCAGTTACTGTGCTGCCATATCTTTTTGATCTATGAATTCTTCGGCCATGGATTCAATCACTGCTGCTGCTCCAGTTGTTTTTGATTCATAAAACTTTATTTCCCTTTTAATTGTGCCCTGCAGAGGCTCATTGGTCAGACAACAGAACCATGGGGACACAGGAAAGTACAGAGGGCATGGGAGAGATTAGTTTGTGAACCTTCCTTTATGTGCCATCTTGCTCCCCATAAACTGTTTCTATTACCGTGATCCATAAGAATTTATGGAAGGTTCACAGAATGGCAGTAAAAATTATTTGGGAAGGGATGATGTCTGAGGAGGACTTTGTGGAGGAGGCCAAGATGCTTCTATAAATAGGACTGATCATTTATATAATCTGATAATTTGCCCAAGGCCTGTAACCCATAGCAACTAGTGATGTATTTGTGACCATCACCTGTCCATATCCTGCCTTTTTAATACCTTCAGAACCTATAAAACAAGCCTCACTTGAAGGTTCATCCTCTGGCCAGGGTCCCCTTTAGCTCATGAAATTGTTACAGGAATCGGAAAATATTGGTGTATTGTTGTTTCATCATGTCATGGTTTCAAGAATATGAAGTAAAATGTGGGTCAGTGTTTAGCCCAGCTCTCTGGTGGATCAGTCTAATCACACATTGCCTTTCTTTTCTCTCTACTTTAGGAGTATTCGTGTGGGAGGTGTTCAGCAAGGGCAAGATACCATTTGAACATTTTTTTTCAAAATCTCAGCTGGACTGAGGCTCTTCAAACACAAGATGTCTTCCTAAAGAGTGTACATGCTGATGAACAACTGCCGGTAAGAGGTACGAGGGATTAGGTTTATGTACACTTGTAACATAATGAAAAAAAGCAGTGACGGAGATTCTGGTCCAATACAGAGAACTATTGTCAGAATGATTGTATCTATATTCTAATATCTATGCAACATCCTTCTATGTGATTACAATCCATGGACAGATTCTAGCAGCATGTACTGATATATAAGGGTATGTTATTGTTGTGTATAATTGTTGTTATTGTCCTATGCAACGAGCTGGGCGATCAGAAAAGGGGAGGCACCTGCATGCTGCCCGCACTTCCACCTCCCCCTCCAATGATGACCCCCGACCTGGATCTTCATAGGACAACTTACTGCAGTGCCTCCTGGCACCTGCAATAGTTTTGTTATGTTGTGTCTGATATTACAAGGAACTACAGTGCTGTGCTGTTCTTTATTATCTCCGAATCATCTTGATGGGTGCTGGGCCTCTATGACCACAGCTTCAATGCCAAATAGTGTATATTCTGCAACTCACTTGGGGGAGAAGTGACTAACGTGGGCGAAATTTTGCCAGCATTACGTAATTTCGGTACTTCATGCATTTACCAATGGTCGCTGGCGTAACTTTGCTAGTGAAGGAGATAGACTCTAGCGGTACTTCGCTCCCTAATGCCTGGCGAATTTGCTCTCTGGCGAATATGCTCTCTGGTGAATGGACGTAACAACGCAAATTCACTAAGATGCGGATTTTACTGAACGTTACCTCTTGGGCCAGACTTGCCTTCGCCACCTGAGACCAGGCGAAGTGCAATAAAGTAGATAGGAGCTCCTTAAAAAATAGTTGAAAATTATCCCAAAAAACGCTAGCGTCTTTTCCTTTTTCAGGGTGATTGGCTGAAAAATAACGTAATTTTTTTTAAGGGTAACCGGCTTCCCCCCTACATTTCCTAACATATGGCACATAAACTATACACTGGGCTCATGTGTAAGGGCAATATAACAACTTTATTTTATTTTATTAAGGTTTCCTGGGCTTATGTAGTGTAATGTATTGGCTGCAACATATACGTCCATTCAACTTTAACTTCCCGCCATTTGCTAATGCGGCAACTTCTATGGCAACTTCACTTTGCTTGCCCCAGTAACTCTAGTTCAACTTTGCCAGTGTTCGGCGCCCTGGATGCAACTTCGGATTTTAGTGAATTGGCGTTGTCCTGCCGAAGTGTTGCGATGTGAGCGAAGCCGTCGCTGGTGAATTTTCGGATAGTAAATTTGCCCCTAGGAGAGTGATGAAGAACTCAATAGTATTGGCTTTGGCTCTCCCATGTGAAGTTATGTATCGTCAAGGGCCAGTAGTCTATGACAGGCTGTTGCATAAATTGGGGAAAAGCAATGTAGGCCTGTTGTATGTACAGGAATAGGGTTGTGCAATTGTTTGAGATGCTACCCATGCAAGCATCCAGCTTCTTTGAGCCTACTGGGCTTTTGGAAGTGACATCCCAAAGGCTTCCCCCTCTGCCCAGAATTGTCTTGCACACCAGCTACAATAGACAGCTATTCTATTGCACAGTCTTACCCATTGTGGATAATAAACAGTATTTCTATAGAATTAGGTAGACAAGGTTTAGGTAATACATTTCCAAACATATTTGATGTCTTGCCAAGATGCTGCAAGTCCATAGACCATAAATTTCACTGCACTGGAGTGATTAGCAATCACATTGAGGATAATGGTTGCCACTTGTCAGTGTATATTGGCTAACCAAAGTCACCTGAGTCTCCCGAGCATTAGGATCAGTGATATTGACATTATGGATGCACCAAATCTGGGAATTGGCCAGGATTCTGCCTTTATCAGCAAGATTAGGATTCGGCCGAATCCTTCTGCCCAGTTGAACTGAATCCTAACTTGCAATATGCAAATTAGTGGAGGGAAATCACGTGACTTTTTGTCACAAAACAAGAAAGTAAAAAACGGTTTCCCCTTCCCACCCCTAATTTGCATATACAAACTCGGATTCGGTTTGGTATTCGCCCGAATCTTTTGCCAAGGGTTCGGGCAAATTCAAAATAGTGGATTCAGTGCGTCCCTAATTTACATTCTTACATATGAAGCTGGAGGCCTATAGAAACAGCAGTGTTTTGATCTATATATCCAGCATGGGCAGTGAGGCAGCTGATCACTGTCAGGATAGGGATGGACATTGCTGAATTAATATTCAGAACAGGGAAAGTGGCAATGGGTATTCTCAGACCATGAAGACAATACCTTCTGATGAGTATTATACCCCACATCCATTGCCCAATAACAGAAGCTTAAAGGGGAAGGAAACCTAGTCGGCGCAACAAAAAGGAGCAAAAGCTTTCCGACACCAGTGCAACATGGCAGATGACTTGTTACAAGTTTTGCATTGTTGTAATTACACCTGGCAAAAAGAAGCAAACGGCCATCAGTAAGAATTTAATTTGCTCTTATGTCTCCTCTCTCATCTAACTAAGTTGTCGTTGCAAGAGATCATCAAATTTCATCATAAACTGCACACTTTAGTAAAGGATGGAGGATGGGGATCTGAGTGCGCTCAACCCCTCAAGATTTTTTTTTGCAGGGGGCTGGCGCACTCTAGTAACGCCATTGCTTCTAAGCTAGTGTTTGTCCTCTCTTTGCTTACACAATTGAAGCTGAAGGGAAGTGCCAGAGATCCTCACTCAAGGTGATACTACTGAGGTGGCAAATAGTTGTACCCCACTGGTCCCATCTCACTGAGTACAGAAGAGCAGGTAGTGGGGCAGGTAGGGAGCGCTTACATATCAGGTCCTTTAGTCATATTCTAAGAAATTCATTAGGAAGAAGTACTAATCCTGATACATAATACATACATAATGTATTCACTAAAATATTTGTCAATACTACAACTCTGTCACCTACTATGGTTATGATAATAATATAATCAAAGCATTACCAAATGAGAGCCACTATAAAGGCAGTGTGCTGTTGGGCATCACTCTAGTGTCTCTCAGACTGATGCCAACCTCTCGTATCTCGGCTGGACCCCTCGCTCCCTGTACATGGCAGTTGCAAAATACTGCATTGCATTCCCCTTGTTTTGATAATAGGGCAAGATGGTCTCCATGATTGTTGCTGTAACTGTGGGATAGTGTTAGGGAAGATGGTCTCTGGGATTGTAGCTTTTCCTGCGGGATAGTGTTTAGCAATGTAAGATGGTCTCTGGGATTGTTGCTGTTACTTTGGGATAGTGTGTATAGCAAGACAATATGGTTTATGGGATTGTTGCCATAACGATGAGATAGTATGTAAAGTAGAGAAACATAGCGTGCCCAGACGTGCTAAGGGCTGCCCGCTCGTCGGGTTTCGTGGTTTCCCGCCACTTCATCGGAAGCTACTGACCGCCATCCCCCATCCTCATTAAATCCAGGACGGATCCAACCCCTCCCATAAAATCAAATTTAACCCCAAAAAAATGGGAAAGAAGAAAGCAAAAAACGCAGGAAACTCCAAAAAACGCACATCGATCACCTAAAGATCCCTGTGGCAGGGAAACCCCCCCCATTCCTTATTCATACCCCATGGGATTTCGTAGTTTTTGCTGGTCATAATATCAAATGCTAAAGCCTCCCGGCATAAGAGCATTACCTGAAATAAAGGTCTCCCGACCTGGGCATTGGTTTCAATCATAGGGCTTAGTCCTCCCCCGCCATTAGCTTTCAAAGGGGAGAGACAACCTAGACCCCAGCATTGGTTCCATGAGATTAATCCTCCCTCGCTTGTGGCTTTAGCATTTGATATTATGACTAGAGGTAAATTGTTAGGGACCGCCATATGGGTTTTACCTTGATGTGGTATGTTGGCTTATCAATCTTATCATCATAATTTTGTAACTAAAAAACCCCCTGTCTTTGTAAATACATGCATCTGCATAGATTACTGATATGATGGGGGACCAGGGAATGTGCATTGATCAATTTCTCTTCTTTTTCTCTGTCTGTACCCCAATTCATCAGGGCGGTAAGTATCCTTGCAGATTGCTTGTATGGGGTGTCTACATTTTGGGACCCCAATTTGCAGCATACTTAAGTAAACCCATGCACATTGGGCATCAAACTGTTCAGTGGACTCCTGGCATTCATATTTAGTGTTTTACCTTGGTAGTTAATATGTGGGATATATGATCAGGGGCCATCCTGGTCATTTTGCTGTGTGAGACGACCTTCCTTTTGCCGCCCCCTTCCCCACGGCACTCACCTCTTCAGCGCCAGAGGGGGTCGGGGTGGTCCACGTCGCATTGGAGGGGTCAGGGCGGGCAATTGTGCTCTCTGCACTAGAAGAGCCAAATTTCCGTGTTAAAAATCGGAAATTTGGCTCTTAAGTTACCAGGAGCGGCATTTTTGCTGCCCCTGGCAACCAGGGGGCGGCTGCCGCCTGAGGCGAGTGCCTTAACTCGCCTCATTGGTGGAGCGCCCCTGCCAACAGTGGGAGTTATCCCAAGATTTGTTAAAGCTCTCTTTAGAGAAATTGAGTACAGGCCTGATTGGATTTAAAAATCTCTTACTTGGAGGTGAGTGAAAAGTTTACAATGACCCTTTGGATCTTTTTGCATTAGATGGCATAACTCTTTACATATACTGTGCATGTCATTTTTAATTTCTTTATTATTTTTAGATCTATAGTGAAGAAATCCTAGATTTATTGTATATGGCTCGTGATAAGAAAAAGTACAATCTGCATTCGGGAAGACCCCAAAGAAAGATTAAGGTACTGCTGATGCTGAGACATAAGATCTGTATTCTGCTCCTGTGTCTTGTCTGCGTTGTTTGAAATTGTATTTCTTGCAGATTTGTGGTTTGACGGAGCGGGGTATAAAGACTGTCTTGAACACTGTGTCTTGGGAAACAGCTCACTTACTGTGGCATCCACTGCCTTCAATTCCCAGTCCTCTCTGTCACATGCCATCTTTACCATCTCTATTGAGCAGAGGAAGGAAGGGGACAAGTATGTAAAGCAGAATTACTTATTTTGAATAGCTTCCCTTCCATATTGATATGTAAAACATAAAAATGCCAAAATGACCAATATGCCATTGGTCTGTGATCTTTCTATGAGTGTTGAGTAAAAAAACAAGCAGCATAAATCAGAGAAACCTGGTGCCAATGAACAATACAGCATTAGCACAATGGAACTTCTAGTCCAGCGCCATACATTCTATAGCCTGTGGCACATAAAGGGATAATCATTTTTGTTCTGCTTAAATAGTCCCCTAGAATAACCTACCTTAAGCTGGCCATAGACGCAACGATTTTCGGAACGTGTGTGGAGAGTCCCGACATTTTTTGTCCGGCGGAGATCGGTCGTTTGGTCGATCAGACAGGTTAGAAAATTTCTGTCGGCTGCCGATTATATCTCTGCGTGTATTGCCGATCGTACGAATTACAGAGGGAGACTGTCACTAGCTTTGTCTATCATACGATTGCTGTCAGGGGCAGAACATCGGCTTATGGTAAGACTTTGAGCTGAATGGTTAGTGGCAGGTCGGGAGATGAGAAAGTCCGATCTTAAAGGACCAGTAACACAATTTTTAAAAATAAAAAAAAACAAATGCATACATATTACTTACCTCAAATATGCTGATCTTTCCTGCTGTTTGGATAAGACATAGGAAAAAACTCAAACCGGCACTGTCCCACGGTGTCCAAGGGGTCTCCGCCATCTTCTTGCTGGTTCTCCTTCTCTTCTCCCCTACGTGCGCGCTGCTGTGTCTCTCTTCCTGGACTGACGTCACTTCTGGTCACTTTTCTCAGCTCACGCTCACAGCTGACAGCCGTCCTGTTACATTATCTCCCTGCTCTTTTGCCCAGCAGTTATGTGCATTCCTCCAGCATGTCTCTCTCCCCTCCAGAATATTTTTGTCAAGATAATTTATCTCTTTTCCCCCGCACCCTTTATCTCCCCTCTCCCGGCACCCGTTCCTCCTCCTCAGGCTTTTGTAACTCTGCAGCGTTTGTGTCCCCGCAGTGTTTCCCTCCCCTCTGCCGGCAGCTTTTCTGTCTCCTAAACTTTTCTCCCCGCAGTCTTTCCTACCTGAGCATTTCTCCCCGCATCCTCTCTGCCGGCAGCTTTTCTGTCCCAGCCTCTCTCTCCACGCAGCGTTTAAGTCCCTGCAGCATTCTGTCCTCTCAGCCTCTCTCTATCTGTGTGTGCAGCGCTTAAAATCCTCAGTCTTTCTCTTCGCGCAGCAGTTCACTCACCACTGCCTGCTTGGATGTTACCGGCTGCTCTGTGTTTTGACTTCCGGTTTCCCTACTTTCGGTTGTGTGTACAGCGTCGGGAGTGCGCACTGGTCGCCTTTTCGCCGTTTTCCATGTAATGGAGGAAAGGTATTTTGATTTATTTTTTAAAAAAAGCGCTAGGTGTGTTATATTAACTTATTAGGGCATGCCCATTATTTTTAACATGTAGAATGTATTTCTCAAATAAAAATTTTTGACGTTACTGGTCCTTTAAATTGATTCGTATGATCGGATCTTTGCGTCTGTGGCCAGCTTTAGTCCCAGCATTCAGCCTGCTGAGGTTTCTGCATAATCAGTTGAGATCTAATCTCCAGCTCATTTTACTTACTTCAACTCTGAGAGTAGTTAGAGAGGAGCAGTTGCACCTACAATAACAGAGCAGGAGCCAGAAATTTCACTTGAGACGGGCTTGGGTGGCAGATCCGATGGCTTTAGTACACAGGGAAGGGGATAGAGAGCACCCAGAAGGATAATATAAACTGTCAGAATGAGGTATTTCAGTACTGCAAGAGTAGGAGGAGAGAGAGAAAATTAGTTCAAATATAAAATATATTTCATCTTAAAATTTTAAGGCAGAACAGGGCATTGTGCATTTATTTTTCTATGTCACTTTTTAAAGTGTGTCTCTATTCTCACTCCTTTTCAAGGCACCTGCCCCTTACCCCCGGTTTTTGTTCTCCAGTAATACCCAGCAAGGACCCAGGCCAGAGCAGATACCCCAATCACAGCTCCAATGTGCAGAAATGGTAGTGTTGCCTGAAAAGTTATGAATGGAGAAAGAATGGAGATTTAATCTCAACTGAAATCCCCCACTATCCTTTTCCTTCTCTCATTTCACTTTGCAAAACCTTTTCCTCTCTCCAGAGCGGATACTGACACAAATGTGAAACTATTCATTTTTGTGTTGCTCTCTACTCCACCTGTCTACACAGCACATTGGTTGCTCACCACTTGCGTATCTTTCCACTGAGGTGCAGCCCAGTATATTTTATTGGCCTTAGCTGGAAATCGAAATATTTTTCTCGCATTGGGGATGGGCCAATTTCGTTTTCTGGCTGTATCTTATCGTACTGTCCTGCTCAGGCCCTCTCCTGTTCAGCT
Organism: Xenopus laevis; assembly: GCF_017654675.1. Taxonomy (NCBI): domain Eukaryota; kingdom Metazoa; phylum Chordata; class Amphibia; order Anura; family Pipidae; genus Xenopus; species Xenopus laevis. Next base: position 35,323,794 of record NC_054385.1, read on the forward strand.
TCCAAGTTTTATTATTTAACCCAAATACCTGGTAGCTAGGTTGAGTGGATCCACAGCAACCAGATAAGTGTAAATTCCAAACCAAGAGACCTAGTGCATTGTAAGACTAGGAATGCCTTCATAATATAAAAATATGAATGTAGTTCTATCTCCAGAAGAAATGCATCAGTGCCATTTGGCTTCTAGAGCAAGCTAATAAAATTTTGTAAAATTTTGCCCAAGTGGACAGCATGGGTTCCTGCATTACTAAATGACTTTCTAGGAGAGATCCACTAACCCTCACTGATTTTGATATCTATCTATCTATCTATCATCTATCTATCTATCTTATTACCTTATGGCACCAGTGCAGCTGGAGTTTCAGGCCACAAAGAACAATGACAGCAGCTATAAAATGAGATGTTAGAATAGTTTTACATTTCTCATATGGACCCAGGAGATGGCAGTGTTACAGTAGCTTACTGCAAGCTAAAGGGACACTAATGCCTAGAAGCACATGACAATACAGCAGCTACTAACCTTACTATGTCAGGCCTGTCTATAGTGTGGTAGAAGTAGGTGTGTCCCCTTGTATACCTTCATGTGGTAATGGATTAGTCACTGTCATGTTCTCCAGCCACTTCTTCATACACATCCCCACCCAATTGTAAATCCAATAATCTCAAACCACAGTTTAGAGAGAGAGAGAGAGAGGCCTTGCCACAAATCCTGGCCTGGTTATCCCATGGGGTATTCTGTGTTAATACCCCAATTAAATCAATCAGAAGAAAAGTGCAGGACAAATCCATGGCAGTAGTCTTAGGGTAGGGGCACACTGGACGATTCAGGAAGATTTAGTCGCCTGGCGACTAATCGCCTCATCTTTGTGGCGATCAATATCCCTGAATGCCTTCCCTCTGTGAGGAAACTTCGGGCAACTTTGGAATACGAAGTATATGAATAGCAATAGGCCAGTGCTCCACTTCTCCAAAATGTAAACTGTCCTTGTGCACTTTATGATGGGGTAAGCAGCCGCCATCTTTTCCTTGTTCCCAGCAATCGTCCTCACTAGGTCAGGCATGGTGCATGTGAAGACATTGAAAAGTTTGGGTCTGCTCATGCTCCGAGCCTGACCAGCCACAAAGGATTGCTGGGATGAGAAGAAGATGATAGCTGTCTGTGCTGCCATAAACCAGCCTGGCCTTGTGCCATTTTGTCTTGTGTTTTTTAAAGGGATATAGACTGACCAGTTATTGATTTAGGCAGTGATATATGTTTTGCATTTCTTTTCTCATTGCCTTTGTTCTAAACATTTGAAAGAGAATGTAACAAACAGTATATTACAAAGAACGGGCAATGTGATAAAAAAAATTGAAGGAAAAACGTTTACAAGAGGTTGCTCTAACGGAGGCAACTGCTACTAATCCATAAATGTTTGCTTTCGGGTTTTGGTCACATTTTCCCATTTTCTTGCCATACTTATATGAGTGTGTGTTAGACATCATTAGTGTCAGATACCGAGACCATTTAGAGGTTGGTGTTTTCTTAGTTCCAGACCCAACATTTTTCTGCAGATCAGTCCAATTTGGCCACACCACATATAGAGAACAAGGTTTATTAACATCTTACCTCTTTGTTCTGCTGAAAGGGTCGCTGACACAGACTTTCGGGTGCACATGACAAAGCTTGTATGTCTGTGTAATCTATTCTACCTTCTAGGGAGGCTTGAATGGGTCCTTAAGTAAAGTTATCTGCTCAGAAAACCCAAGAAATTTCTGTTTTACAATATATATATATATATATATATATATATATATATAATATATATATATATATATATATATATATATATATATATTTTCCTTGAAAAAGATCCCTATTGGGATCGAAACGTTGGAATAAGATACCATGTCACAATAAAAGATTGTTGATTTTCACCAAAAGGGAGTGCTGGTCTGGAAACTTTTGATATATATATATATATATATATATATATATATATATATATATATATAGCTTTATTAGCTTGTTAAAATGTATCCAAAAATGGCATTCTTCACAACATAGTAGCAGCGTCATTTGTATCAAGACACTTATCTGTTAAAAGTCCAGCATAAACGCTATATTCATCCACACTCACGCGACGTTTCGGGACACATCCGTTCCCTTTCTCAAGCGTATGTATCGTGTAGTAGCGTGTAGGACTCCATTGCACACACTTTCTGCTTCCTCGTTAGGCGGGGCATACGTGGTAAGTAACTGTGATGATGCTTCCTCACCTGGAGGCCGGATCTGCACGTCAGTCACCACATATCTCCACCCTCCCGTTACTATGCAAAGTCCATAGTTACCAAAGAAAAGAAATATATCAGTAACAGCAAATTACATGGGCATTTTTCACTATATCTGATAATTGTAGTTGTTTGAGCAAATTATGCCAAAATGAAAAGCAAAAGTTGACAGATGAAATGGCAAAAAAGAAAAATATTTTTTTTTTTTTTTTTTTTTAAAAATACAAAAGTACTTATAAAGAAAAAATATACACAAAATAATATTAGTTGCCCAAAATATTACTACTCACCCTAAATGGGTACTTTACAGAAATAAATGCAAGTCAAAATCACGATTTAGACCCCTTGGACTGAGAGTCCCTAGCCTGTCAATCCATTTAACTTCTGCTCTTTTTAATGCTAGAACACGATCTCCTCCTCTTTTCAGAGGTGGGACGTGTTGGATAACTCTGAATTTCAGCTCCTCTGATGTATGTCCTTGTTCTAAACAATGTCTAGAGACTGGCAATGATCTGTTGCCCACGTGTATAGTTGATCTATGCTGAGAAAACCTATCCTTCACCCTCTGGGTGGTTTCTCCAACATAGACCAACCCACATGGGCACACCAGCATATATACAACAAAATTGGTATCACACGTATTGTAACCCCTAATTTGATACTTCTGATCCCTATGTGGATGGTCAAAATCAGGACCTACCATACAAATCGACACTGGGCACAACCCTTACATCTATACATGCCCTCTTTCTTGGGACCCCAAAACATTGCCTTATTAGGTGGTTTCCGTATGTCTGCATTCACTAATCTACTCTCTATGGTTGCTCCTTCTGCGATAGGACATCATAGGGCCTTGTTGAAACTCTGGAATTGAGGGATATGCATCTTTTAATAAGTGCCAATGTTTATCTAGTATGCATTTAAATTTGGAACTGGCAGAATTATACTGGGATACATAAGCTAATCTGTTACCTGTAGTACGCCGATCTCTTGATGTACATCCAAGAATCCCTTCCATAGCAGCCTGTTGATTTTTTTGTATTAGCTGATTCGGATATCCCCTATCTGTAAGTTTCCTAGACATTATTTCTAAGTCTTGTTCAGCTGTCATCGTGAATTTAATTAATGGAGCCCATAATGACATTAAATTCACGATGACAGCTGATCTCCAAGTAGTTACTTTCTTAGATGTATTGGTTACACGAACCGAGACAGGGTTTGATACTCGTATCTATACAAAACCCACTGATCGAAATCAACTTCTTTCTTATGACAGCTTCCATCCCCCCTCAGTTAAGAGATCGATTCCTATCAGCCAGTTTACCAGAGTGAGTAGAATTACAAATAATCCGGTGGTCTTGGAACAAGACTTAGAAATAATGTCTAGGAAACTTACAGATAGGGGATATCCGAATCAGCTAATACAAAAAAATCAACAGGCTGCTATGGAAGGGATTCTTGGATGTACATCAAGAGATCGGCGTACTACAGGTAACAGATTAGCTTATGTATCCCAGTATAATTCTGCCAGTTCCAAATTTAAATGCATACTAGATAAACATTGGCACTTATTAAAAGATGCATATCCCTCAATTCCAGAGTTTCAACAAGGCCCTATGATGTCCTATCGCAGAGGAGCAACCATAGAGAGTAGATTAGTGAATGCAGACATACGGAAACCACCTAATAAGGCAATGTTTTGGGGTCCCAAGAAAGAGGGCATGTATAGATGTAAGGGTTGTGCCCAGTGTCGATTTGTATTGGTAGGTCCTGATTTTGA